>NW_009647046.1:4301080-4336471 GCF_000708025.1 Charadrius vociferus
CCCCAGCCTCCGGTGGAGCGGTGCCGGCTGAAGGCGTGGTACCCCACCGAGACCCTGCACCGGCAGGCGCAGAGCTGGCCGCGCTCTGCTGGGAAGTCTCCCTCCGGGGGCTCTTAGGAGAGTGCTTTCCCAGGCTGCAGTCTGTATCTGGTAGTCTTTAAACATCTCAAAAAAGAAAATTACCCGCAGAAAATAACCTGGGGAACTGCTGGGGGGGTGAGGGTGGAGTTTGGGGGAGGGGGGTGTCGCATTCTTTTAGGGGTTGAATCGTCATATTCTCACCAGGTGCCTAGTTTCTTTCCTTGTGATATTCACCAATAATTACAGGCGGAAAGCGCCTGTTCTCTATCATCCACTTGGAGAACTCTGAAGACATGAAGAGAGAGCAGTACCAGAGAAGCTTTGGGGCACGTCTTCTCCAAACTCCCTTCTATATGGGGCTCTATTCTTTGTTAATAATTTGCATGTGCTTCTTCTCAGAGAAGGTAAAACCGTTAAAAACCACAGTCCTGGCAACATACCTAATAATGGCCATGTTTGTAACATAACAGCAAGAGGTGATGAAGCTGTTTTAATTGAGGTTGTCCTATCTGCTAAAGTCAGGATGGATGCAACTCCAGGCGAGGCTGGAAAGCAGGCTCAGCAGCTGTTTGGACACTTTCAGATTATGTGGACAGGAACCTCTATTAGCTTCCAGGGATAATAGTACTTAATTAGCACCATAGTAGTTGTGCTAATAGTAAATTATAGCACAACTCCCTTAGCTCTCCAGTAAACGCATGTCTCCATCTATTCAGCTGCATTACTTTATCCTGACAAGGGGAAACCTTGCTTTCCCAGCTCAGAGTCCAAATCACTTGAAATATTTAATCCCCAAAGATGTCAGCCCTACATATAAACTTGTTTGCAGAGCAAAGAAGAACACCAGAAAGTCTTGAATCAATTTTAAGTAATTATGGGTCAGACTGCAAACAGGTAATTCCACATGGTGTCAGAAAGATGTTCCTCTTTTTTTGGATCTGGATAGTCCATTAGCTCTGTAACATCCTTCATGCATGTAAAAATTTTCACTGCCCAAATAAAATTCCTCTGTCTCTTGGTCTGCCCATTTAAACCACCAGTCCCCTCTGCAATGCAATGCACAGGATACAGGATAAAAAGAATTGTTCCCTTAAGCCAGCACATTAATGGACTCCAAAAGATAAACTTGCTTTATCCCTGAATGTCCTGACTTTGCCTGTCTGTCCCACCCATTTATTGCAAAAATCACAAGAAAGAACGTACAAGATGTCGAGCCCATTAACTGCATGGGAATACAAAATTGAAATGAGCAACAAACTGGATTCCAGGTCACAGAAAAATCTCTCCCTTGCCCTGTCACCTAATTGAAAATATGTTCCACAAACAATACGAAGTGTTGGCCGCTGTGTAAACTTCAGCTGCACTAAAGAGACACAATGATTTCTCTGCAACTTTATCCAGCGTTTTGGCCAAAACCAGAACACTAAAATGTTGTAAGCCAAGTTCAAAAGGGTAATGGAGCTTCAGCGCCTAGTGTTCTCCAAATCCCTCCTTACTCCCCCCCAAAAAAACCCAACAGCTTTGTATAAAGACAATCCTGAAGAGCATCGCTGAACGCACCATGGAGAGGCGATGGATGAACTTCTGGTAAGATGCTGTGGGCAGCCCCAGGGAAGTTCCCTTCTTTGCTAACACAGCAGCTGCACCAGCTTCCTATCTCCCATAAGCAGCTCTGGAGAGCAGCGGCACAGCCAGGGGCCAGGGTACGTGCAGGACACCCATGGCTGAGGAGAAGGTTGGCACTTGCCTCAAACCTACAGAAGCAAAGTAGCGAGGGAGAGCTGCTGTAGAAGTCACATCCCGTTCCCGAGAAACGGGCTGTGGGGATCTTCTAGCTGGGATCCCATAACTCTGCGTTCACCGTTCATTGCATCTCAGATCCAAGCTGGAAAAGGTTATCCCTCCTTTTGCCACAGAGGTCTTTCCAAATTGTCTTTCTTCTTCCGTATGCACTTCCCCTCCAGCTCTCACATCCGTGTGACCTCCTGCCAGTGGTTGGTGATGAAGATTTCTGAGATGCCTCTACAATGAGTTGATCTACAGATATATGAAATAGTGATATCATATAATACACCTACTGAGCTATAATCAGATGCCCAGAGAAGGAAAACAGAAAGGCTGCCGGGTTCTGCTTACATTTCCTTGCCTGCCCGCACGTTAGTTAAAATGCCCCGACTGTTCTTCCAAGCTTAATTTATCAGCACAGTATTAGATAAAGAGCTGCCTAGTGACTGTTCACGACCCTCCACATAAGATTACTCTCCTGCACTTGCAAACTTTAGTGGGAATCAAGCCATAGAAAACTTCTTCAACAATCTGCACTACCTGGCATCCGACCTTTGCATCAGCTTCTCCGTATGGCACACTGACCTGACTACCAGCTCCCTTTCAAAACAAAGTGTAAACCACCCTCTCTTTTCTTCAGTGAAGACACCAGAAGACACCACTTAGCCCTTGGCATTTCATACAGCTTGCAAATACCTTGCAGCAGCTCCTAATCTTTGCAGTCATATTTTTTTCTGGCGGTCACTGCAGCTAAACAATTGACATCTCCTGTAGAAAGCAGTTAGCAAGCTGTCAGTAAGAGAGGAACAACTTCTGCAGGAAGTTCTTCCTTTTGCTTTTGATACTATGGACCATAGACGGTGGCATAAGAGTAACTCACATCCAGCTAAGAGAAATCAAGTGATAGCCCCCTTCCCAGCTGCAGCACATAAGAGCAGTCCCCATACTCTGCTGGCACTGCCAGGCCCAGTGGTCTGAAACCACGGACCTCTAGGTCCTCTGAGCACACCCAGACATCACGCTTAAAATATGGTCTTCATCATTGCACCCTTCTCGGGTCTGAATCCAGCCCTCTGTAAACTGTTCCTACCTAGATTCTCTTTCGGTGCCCCAGCAAATCTGCCTTTGTCACCTGGCTTGTCCCTATGAGGTACCCAAATTTCTCCCACCCTCCTGTTTTTCACTCATTTCCCACATCGACTGGGACACCTGTCCAAGTGATTTGCCTCCATCTCCTGCGTTTTCCCTGGAAATATGTCTGGATGAATTACTGGCCATTGTTCTTCCCATGTGACTGTTTGAGATATGCCTAATTTCTTCTCCTCTCGCTCAAGGCAATGCCTCCTTTAGGAAGCATGATGCCTTGGACATGTCCTGTCACCCAGGCAGCTCAAAGGCAGCTTCTCGGTCATTGTGACCCTGGCAGTTCCCTCAGCTACTCTCCTTCTCTTTCGAGTTCAAAGAGCTTCTCTGTTCTCCACTTTGCATCCTTCCCAACTACACCATATATATAACCTTCTCTTCCAGCCTCACATCTGAGATTCTGGCATAATGATGAGTGTCTGTAGACGTTCCTCCGCATTTCTCTTTTCCCTGTCTTGTTTTGTTCTCAATCCAACAGTCTCCCCCACACGCATGGATTTTATCCTGTGGTCTATCGCATCCCAAATTTCACCACTTGTCATTCCTTGACATTGAGTCATTTCCATTCCTGGATAAGGGAGGCGCAAGACTTGCCCTTACACTGGACGGTGGAAAGGCAGATCTCACTCAAAATGGAGCCCTCTTCAGCCCTTCAGGCTGCTTGAAATGCTCTACCCTTTTGATTCAGTGAAGGAGGAAATCCCTCTGAGAGGCAGCAGATGAAACCTTTTCTCTGCACTGCCAGAGCATCATCTAGGAAAGTTCCCACTATTTATGCTGTATTTAATTTTATCAAAAAGCAGCATTTTTCATCCTTGGGAGGTTTAGATTCTTTACTGGGCTCAGAATTGAGTTTGTGACTATTTATGATACCTGGGATAAACTTCAGCACCCAGACAAAACGCAAATTTTCCATAGAAGCCGCACATCTTCAGTACAATGGGAAAAACAGCAAAGAACATATGGTTCATTTTTGAAAAGAAAATAAATTACAAGATTAACAGCGGGTTGAATTTGAAAATTGCTAAAGCTATCATCCCAATGCTGGACTTTTTCCTGATGGCAGATTAGTCTGAGAGAAATTCCAGCTCAAAAACTGCCAATGAATTACTTTCTATCTAAAAGGTGAATCATTGTTTTCTGTTGCAGAGGAAAAATTCCTAAAAACTTTGGTAGGAGAGCCCCAGGAGCAAAATCTTGAGAAACACATCTGTTCATGCCCTTTCCAGAGCCCAGCTGGGTCACACGGGAAGCGGTTTCTCTGGGAGGATCCCTTCCCCATCTCAACTGGCCAGGACAAATGGAAGCAGGGCCTCCTGTCCAGGCAGCCAGCTGGAAGCTCCGATTTTGACACAGTTCTTCCACGCAACGTTTTGCACCTGGAAAGAGCACCTGAAAACTTGAGGACTGTGGCTTAAAAATTACAAGGTAGATTTAGGAAAAAAGATGCAGAAGATCATGCTGGAATCCCTATGTAGGGCGAATGTGGATGCTTTTCTGCACCTTCGCATCAGCCCAGGGGCAATACTTCACTTCTATATTTAGCTATTTATAGTGTATGGGGGTTTGGTTCTTTTTTTTTTTTCTCCCCTTTTGCTTCTGATACATTGGATCCTAGTTCCTGATGATCCTGTGATGCTTGGCACGTGGATCACCGGAAACCTAGCAGATTGAAACAATCATCTCTCCGCCTAATAACTTGACAGCTGGTTTCTGAAAGTGAAACTGGCACAGAGGTAAAATGTCAGTGGTTTTAGGCACACTTAAAATGACTGTTCCTCCTTTCCACATGCAGTCCAGTTAATTTTCACAGAAAGAGACGCGCTTTCTCTTAACAGCTACTTCTTCCCAAGAGTAAAGATATACGGTCAATTGAACAACGGCTTTATCAAATGCAAACAAATTCAGCTCTTAGTCTCCATCTAATCATTAATACAATGTTTATCCATCCCATGTTGCAAGAGCGTAATGTGTTCCAAATGGGAGTTCTTGAGAAAAAAAGGACTTCATTGCCAACCCTTCCCCCTCCTCATGGCGAATACTTTCATTAAGAGCTTCAGGAATTTCTCTAAGCAATGTCCTATCAACACAATCTAGCTCTCCCCTCCACCCCCTGCCCCGCACACGCATTTCGATTAAAGTTACAGAAATCATGAGTTGCACAATGCAAAGACACTTGACTTCTCTCCTTTATAGTATGTGCGGAGGAAAGCCCCTCTCTTGCTTCCCCTCATTCCAGCTTGAACCTTAGACATTCCAGTAAATAAATCCAGTATTCACACTGAAGAAGGACATCAAACGTCTTCAAATCATCCACCCTTTTCTTAATTATTCTGTACCAAAAAGGTCAATGAACGCTTTTTTTCTTCTATGCCTTGAGGGGGTGTTTATTATTTAATGTTTATTGAGTAATACCACATTTCCTGTTCCTGGAATCTTCCCATTCTTGCAAGCTTCTCTTAGTGTGAGGGTATGTGCCACATTTCCTCCAATCTCTATCGGGCAGTAAGGCAGGAGAGACACTGCAGGGTAAAAACCGGTGGGTGACACTGAAAAATGAAATTTCAAGGTTGAAGGACCTGAGTGGCAGAGAAACATGACGTAAGACCACAGTTTTCCTCCTTCTGGTGGAAGACCTTATTTGGCTAGACAAAATTGACTTTTTGCCATTCTTTCCCGGTGCCTCGTGACATGGTGCCGAGTATGCGCTCCAAGCAGAGGGAACAGGAGAGAGGAGCTGTCGCGGGTCAGCTTTGCACAAGGCTTCCTCTTCGACAAACCATGAGACAGCCTGAGGGGGGAAAAAATTTCTTCTCCATTTAATCTGCAAACTGCTGAAGGGTTCAACCCAATACCTTTGTTTGAGAGAGAATGAAACAAAATATAGAAAGACACAAGAGACCTCCTGTAGTTGCAGGCACCAAGCATAGAATGATTTTCAAAACACACATAAATCATCTGCTTTTGCTTGGAAGCAAGATAGGAATTACTACAATGTTGCTCTTAAAAAAAAAAAAAAAAAGATTAATGATTCTTTTTCTGTTGCAGAGAGGAATGGGAATGTAATCTATGAATAACCCTGCAGTTCCCCAGATTGCTCAAATGAAGTGGATTGTTACACTTATTTTTAAAAATGTAACCTTCTTTCCAGCTTTAGATTCTTAAATATCCAGCCAGCAGAGTGTATTAGTCTTGTTGACTAAATGAAAAAAAAAAAAAATCAATTATATCAGATACTTCCTTTTGATCTAGGTTTTTATAGGCAAAGATAAAATCACTTCTTAACATTCTTCAAGGAGTATAATATTTGCTGAACTGAGAAGCAGGTTTTTCGTATTGCAGATTTTTTATTCTTCCAGCTCTTATCTGACCCATCTGTAATTTTTCAGCCTCCTTCAACCTCTCCAAGCAGAGCCAGACCCAATATGCCTTTGTGGTTCCCACCACTGAAGTTCAGAGAAGTGCATCCTCTGTGCCCTCCTGATGCACCCTGATTTCCCCTTTTGCACACCACAAGGACAGTACAGGCCTTTTTATGTTTTGGGTTTTTTTTAAATTGTCACATTAGGTCATCATACACAGAAGTTAATCTATAATTATTCCCATGTCTTTCCCAGATTACCTTCTTTCAAGATGCCATTCCCACAAAAGAGATGAGTTCAATAAGCAGTGATGTGGCAGGAATAAACACCATACGGTGTTATCTCGGTCACTGAAAGGAATCCACTGACTAAAGCAAAGAGTTACAGAGTGAACAAAGGAAATCCCAGATAAATCCCTGCTTCCACCAATCTTGTCCAACAGCAGCAGTCAAGAATATGCTGGGAGTCCCAGTCGCAAATCTTAACCTCAGATTTGTCAGGCTATTGCAGAACTTAAAATTGCTGTGGTCTATTAGATCACCTTAAAACTCATGCACTTCAGCTAGAGATCGGAAAAATGACATGGTTGAACCCAAAGGGTTCAGCGGCCAAGGGAAAAGACAAATCAGTTTCAGAACCTTCCTCCTAATAGGCTTAGAAATAGAGGGCAAGTTGGGTGGGATGTGGCCTGCCAAAAGCTGAGCCAGGAGTGCCAGTAGGGGAAAAGGAAGGACTGTGGCTTCTCTGGAGAGCACAAAGGCAGCTCTTTCTCCCAGGAAATGGTGCAACTCTACAGTGGTGGTGTGCAGTGACCTGTTGTGCCTGCTATAAAACGGATCGGGACACTGTTCAATCTGTGTAGACTCTCAGTAAAGCACGGTCTTTCTCTTGCAGATATTGTGGGCTTAGGTTCACCACGCTCATCTGTCTGTCCTCAACAGCCAGTCCAGGGGAAGGATGAACTTCCTAGTTCTGGCATCTGTGTCTGACAGGCAGGGGTTGATGTTGATGGCACTGTGGTGCCAAGAAGCAGGAAGACATTGCCAGTTTAAAGCATGTCCAAGCCCAGTGTAAAGACCAGATTGACTCTGCAATCCACACTGTAAATGGACAATCCTGGGAGAAGAAGTCTGGAAGGAGCACTCTGGCCTCCAGCCCACCAGGAGATACTACAGCTCACTCCTCGCTCAGGGGAGAAATCATGGACCCTCATGGGGCCAGCCCACCATGCCCTGTCCTGCTCCCATGCCTTCTGTCCACCTCCTCCTGTGGCCCCAGCCCCAATGACTCTCTGACCACAGGCTTCCAGCCAGCCTCACTTCCTCCAGAGCAACCCACCTGGCGACCCGCAGAAGCTAGGGCCATCCTGCCAGGGGCCTCCGGAAGGCTGGTGGGGAGCCTGGCCCCATGTCCCCATGCTGATGGATGCCGTGGTAGTCTTCTCACTAGATGGAGCTAGCGGATGGATGCTGGCAAGTCTGTCCTCCCTCCTGGAGGTGCCCCGTCATCAGCACCACATGGAGAGGGATGTGGTCCCATGCAGAGCCCCTGGCTCCTCAAGGCTCCTCCATGGAAAAGGGGAGCTTTTGTTAAGCATGGAGGAGAGGATGTTTCGATGAGTAATGTTTTGGCTCATGCAAATTCAGAAGAAGATGTGAATGAAGTTTTCACAGAAGTTCTGCAGGCAATGGATTCAAATGAAATTGGGGAAAAAACAACACTGCTGCAAAGCCAGCTGCCTCTGGTACAGGAGGAGCCAGACAGAGGAAGAAGCAGAACGGTACTGGAAACGCTGCTGCCCACAAATGTCCCAGCAGCGATGAGGTAAAGCTCTGGAGTAAATTTCCATTGTCTTCCAAAAGCAAAGTAAACAATTGGGGGATTGCTCAACACCAGCTCTTCATGGACAGGGAGAGAGCAGAGGTGCAGTACAGGCCTAAACCAACGCATCTGGGGTGTCCAGAGATTGCGCGTAAGTTCAGTCACATTTAGACCTGTTGCATATTATGCGCTAGAAGGTGGTGGAGGTGAGGGACCCACAGGCCACCTCCATCCCTGGCTCACAACAATTTCTTGCTGGGGCAGCCTGGTTAAACACCCCGGTCCCACCCAAAGTACACATCCTGCACCTTCTCCCCGTAGTGCCTCATGTCACAACCACCCCTGCTCAGCACCCCACAGGCAGGCATCCCACCCCAGGTGCCTGTTCCTCCACCCCAGCTCCCTCCTCCCACCGCTGGCCCAACACTCTCCTCTCCATGCTGGTGCTGCAGTTGCTGGTCCAAATCCCTCACCAGCTGGGACACTTCCATATTGCCATCCCCACACTTTGGTAGATCCAGACCTCTGGGCCATGCTGAGGTTTCAGCCCTTCTGCTTTTACAGTGCTTTGAGGAGTGCTGGACTTTTCACACATTTTCACAGCTTCTGTTTATCATCTCATAACCTCACTAATGCAGTCATAGCCTGCATTGAAAATCAATACCTGATCTTTGTTAAAGTCTATTTGCAGAGAAAAAAATGGGAGTCAATAGATAGGTCTTAGCAGAATGTCATGTGAAAAGCTACAGCACGGCTCAGAAGGGTGAAACCGGTAATCAGCTCAGAGAAATCCCACTTCCTATCCAAGAAATCTGTTCTGAACATTGACTCATTTGTTACTGTGACCTCTGCATGTATTTTTTTGGATGATTTATGAGGAAATGTTAAAATTGATCGGGGGCATAAATTGGTGACTAGTACTAAAATGAAGCACCAATCCCTTGCTGAGCATGAAAGACTGGCGAGTACTCCTGGGACTGTTCTTTCTCAGATGTTCAAACACCCTTGCAGGGTTTCTGAAAGGTGTCGGCATTTTATCAAGGACATATGATACACTGGGTGTTAGCCAGGCTCCAGTGAAATGCACATTCAGCTTTGATAATTTTTTAAGAGATTTTGGGGGGTTTTGTTTGCAAGTACATGCCCTGTAAAGGCAAGTGGGTGGGAGGCTGTGGGCAGAAGGGTGCTGACCCTGCTCAACACTGAAGTAGCAGCTTCATTCTCAAGTCTGGCTTCCCTCCCTTCATGGGTGTCTATGTGCTTTCTGCATCACAGGTCTGCAGAGGAAAATCAAGTCACCCTTTGACAGGTTATCTTGGAAGCAGTGGAGTTTGGCTATAGGAGCCAGTGGCTCTTATTCAGGTGCATCCTGCAGATACCTAACTTGATCATCACTGCTAGCGGGTCTCTGCCTCATCTGTAAAGCCAACTCAGGTCTGGCAGCATCTAAATTAGGTGAAGGTGTCTACCTTCAGCAAGGGGTCTAAATACAATGCGATGTGGTTGACAAGCTCAGCCTGCTAAGCCGCCAAAGCCCTGCTGGCCTTATCATCCCTGGTTTCCATCACAGAGGGATTCCCACACCATGAAGCCTTATGCAGTGCTGATGTATCCCTAGAAAGCATTTCCTCGTGATGTGAGTCCAGAGGGTTACAAACCCACCCTGCCTGCTGCTCCTGCACACCCCTCTCCTCCCCTGCAGAAAGGAGACGATGGTGCAGCGACAGCGGGTCAGGAAGCACAAGGGGATGATGCTTCTACATGCCTCTCCCCCTCCCAGACCTCCCCCCCCGAAAAAAAAAGCTGTAACATGAAAGCCAACGCTTTCCAAGTGGTCACCAGCACCTGCGGATGGCCGCAGCCCTGAGCAGCCGGGCACAGTCCAGCAGCCAGAAGCACCCGTGTCATCGCTGGGCGCCTGCCACCCACTCCGGTGCCGCATCCCCAGCATCCCACTGGGATACAACAATAGCTGTGCCCTCGGTGCCTGCCGAGGGAAGCAGGGGGCTGGAGCAGATGACACGCTTCATGCTTCGCTGCCAGACGCTGGCAGACCCATTTCAGGCTGTCCCTTTCCACGTGTCCCCATCTCCCTTTCTCGCCTGCGGGCCGGCAGCATTGTCCCCTGAGCCCAGGCCTGTCGCTATTAGTCCCCTGACATATGGAAGCTGCGACGTCCCAGCGCGCCGCTGCCCGTGCGCGGGGCTTCCCTTCTGACACTCCTGCATTCAGCCCAGCCCGCGCCGCCGTCGCAGGGGGATTCTTACAAAGGGGAGAATGCTTCCTTTCAGCAGCCCGGGGTCAGCGCAGGGCTGCTTTGCTCGCAGGGGTCAATCATTAGGATGCTCGGAGATGGCTGGGATGCTTGGGAAGGGCAGGGTAGTCTCCACCCCCCTGCTTCTCCCAGCGCTGCGCGTTGTCACGATGATAAATGAGAGAGTGAGGTGGGGAAGCTCTTGACTGCGCGTGGCCTGGGCCCCTGGGGGTTCGCAAACTACTGCAAAGCGGCAGCTGATAAAATGGTAACTAATTCAATTAGCGAAATTTAATTTAGGTGGGGAGCGGATGGTGGCTTTGCCAAGACCATATGGGAAACCAGTGGTGTTTCCATATAGAAGAACTTAATTTAAACAATGAACTCATGGGTCTTCATAACCCAGCAGCCAAAGAGCCCCCAGGAAGCCCTGGAAGGAGTTGTACTGATTAACCAAACAAAAGCCTGGCGAGCCTGGGCCAGGCGGGAGGAGGTGAGGAGGAGCGGGTAGCAAAAATGATCCAGGTTCAGGTCGTGAATGCGGCCGAGTTGAAAGAAATCTCCCCCTCCCTCCCACCCCGTGTCAGAAAACAGTGTTTATCTCCTCACATATCCTCTGCCTGCTTCCTCCAAACAACGTGATCTACCACTGAGCCCCTGCAGCCCAGCAGGAGACGGCGGGAGGTTCGGACGTGCGAGGTGAGAAGGAAGAGCTGGATACGTGCTCCTCATCAGCGGGGAAACCGCTCCGAGGAGAAATGCCAAACTTCTGCAAAGACTAATTAGAGTAAAAGGCTTCCTGTCCGTCATGGCCCCGCGCCGCTGCGCTCCCTCCAAGTGCACAAGGCACCTGCCTTCAGACCGCCTGACCTTTCGGGGAGGGACGGCGCTGGCTGGGTGGTGGAGTGAGAGGAAAAGGGGGAGCCTCGTGTCGCAGGCATTTTTGGGAGGAGAAGGGAACGGCAGAGCCAGTGGGGGAAGAACCAGTAGTGGGGGAAGCTGAGGTGGGGAGAGACTCCCTGCCTGCTCCGGGGGTATCACACTGTGACATCCATAAGGTCATAGCAAATCTCACCTTTCCTAACTGGAAAGGGGTGCCAAAAAAAAAAAAAAAAAAAAAGGGATTTTGGTTTGGTTTTGGTTTGTTTTATTTGGCATTCAGCCTCATTGTTTGGAAAGAGTCCTGTGATCGAGCCCTGCTAGCAAGAGCCTTCCCGGTACTGAAACAGTGTGTGTAAACCTTCATGGAAACCAATTTCTAGGTTTGAAAACCCGGGAAGTCCTGCTGAAAAGGCTGGCTTGCTCCTCCGATGAGGGAACAGAAACAACACTGTGTGATGAAAAGCAACCGAGTACCACAAACAGACAACTTAAGTAGCAAATATCAGACACTTTGAGAGAAAATACTTACAAAGAAATGCACAAGGAGTTGCCCACGACTGTATCTCCAAGGCACCGACGCCTGTTGGGAGCAATTAGGGCTCAGCAGCCGGCTGGGAAAACTCCGGGAGAAATTCCAGCTCAGTTCCTACCACAGCTTAGGTTCATATGGAGAAAGCACGTCCTGTGGCAATACCCGTGCACCGAACAGGCCCACTCCAGCGTATGGCTGAGACCCGGCGAAACACATCCAAAGCAAGGCAGGAGGACCTGCAAGCCTCCAGGCCAGCGGTGAGCCAGTGCTCCGCTGCTCCCTCAGGCAGGGAGGGATCTGAGCGCTGGCGTGGGGTGGAACGTGAGCCTGAGGAGGAAGCTTTCCACAGATGAAAAGAAGGATCCAGCATTTTTAATCTTTTTCGTCCGGTTTTGTCTGTGGAAAGTTAAGAAGCAAAGACATCTGGGATTGCCTGGTAAAACTGTGAGACAATGTAAGTGTGCTTGGGTAATAACCACAAATCATGCGTTCAGTACTAATCCGAGACCTCTGCACTCGCTCACGCCTAACGCTGAACTGTTCTCTTTGCGGGTTCCTGTTTTGGACACTGGTCAAAGGCAATTTTTTAACAAAAACATATCCACTGAGAAGGTTTTCATAGTTGTGTTACTTTTTTTAAGTCAGGATTTAGAAAAAAATAGAAACTTCTGCAAACCTTTAATACTTTGCTATTTACTCCCAAAGGAGCCAAAGTGAAAAGCTCTTCAGCAATGGCGTTATGATGCAGAGTGAGGAATGAATGAAGGGAACAAGAGAGCTGCTGGCCTCAGACGTGACACAGGGAAAGTTTGAGTCCCCAAACCGAGGAGGAGGTGCTGTGTCCCACAGGGAGTTTGTCGGACAGGAGAGGACAAGATGTCCTCAGTGCTCGCAGTACATTTGGCCTCCAGAGGCTCTACCGTGTGCAAACAACATCTGTCCTTTGTAGTATTCGAGCACTTCCCTCTTCCACCCGTCCACCTCATGTGGCTTCCCCGGGGATATTTGCTCCCACCTGACACTGAGCTGCAACGAGCTGGTGTCCAGAGGAAGCCGATGGTCGCTGTGTCACATCTCACACACCACACATAGCCCAAGTGTCACTGCCTGTGCTGAGATGTTCCTGCAGAGGAAGATGAGGCTCAGTAGAAAGGTGAGGAAAGGGGTCAAAGAGAGGTACAAAGGGTGAAGAAAGGACTTGTTTGTTTTCCCATTCTCCACCTCCTCACTTGCAGAGAAGTCAAGACATTCAACACCGGTGCTGTTGAAAGCTGTGGCAAGGTCTGACCTTGTAGGGAAGATGAGGTGGTAGCAAAGCCATATTGGCCTCAGCCCCATCGTGGCCTCTCCCAGCACTTCCATCCCCATCTGTCCCCCATGCACAAGTGTGTCACTGTTGTGGCTCCTCCTGCTACTGTATTCCTTTGCCAGCCACGTGCAGCTGCATTAACCTGCCCTGAGCTTCAAGCTCGGCTGTTTCAGCTTCTTCATCCACCTACTTAGGCTCAGGATTCATTAGTGCCAAGCAGGTAAGGACATGGTAAGCAAGGTCCTCATTCATCATACCTAAATTCACATATGCCATGGAAGACCTTCTGTGGACCCCTTCCGTACCACAGAAGTAGATGCACCACAGGACAAATGAGACCTGAAGTTGTGGAGAAGGACCTGGAAGAAGGAAGAAGGAGATAAGGCTAAAGATGTGGCAGTAATGCCCAAAAGACATTAGTGGCTGAATTATATGAGCCTACATATAAGCAGGCACAGAGCACAACTGCAGGATTTGTGCTCTTTCACACTTTGGGACGTTTAGGTACCAGGATGATCACTATTTGTGCTGGCTACTCGTGGTCACAAGGGCTAAGCTGGCTACTCAGAGTCATCAGAACACAAAAATGTGGTTGTCAGCTATATGTGAGAGAAAGAGAGGAAGCTCTACATAGAGATTACGTCCCCAAAGGATCCCTTGCTAGGAGGAACCTTCCTTTGAGTGAGCTCATCGGCATCAGAGTTGTTTTGTACAGGCAGAAAGATGCAATATACCTGCAAAGGTACAGGGTGGGGAGAAGCATAAGAGCTCTCCTTCAATATAAAATTGATGAAGAGGCACCTCAGGAAACTGAAATGGGACAAAATGTATTATGATCAACTCCTGCCATGTACAGACAATGAGAAAAAAAAAAGAAATATGTCACTGCCATGGAAGTCCGGCCAAGGAAGTACGGTGAAGTTTGTCTTCAGCTACTCCCTCCTGGGCTTTGAGTGCATCAGCAAGTGAAAGGTGGGCAGATCTTCTTGGACACCCAACAGAACCTGTATGATAGCATGGGCACTACTAACAAATAACATGATGGATTTAAGACTCACAAGAGAGCAAGGGAAAATCCAGAGCGGGGCTTTCTGGGGTTTGTTTCTTTTATGCACCACTGGAACCAGGAAATATATCAATATGGAAGTTTAGAAATGGTCTGAGGTTTCGCAGAACTTGCAACAGAGTGGCCCAGTGCCTAATACTACCGTAACTTGCAAAGGTCACACACTGAAGTGCTGGTTTCAGACAGTGGCTCTGGGAATTTCAGAGAGCTGTTTAAGGGAACACTCCAAGGGTTGGCCGAGGTACTGATCAGGCTGTGCGGGAATTTCACTTCACCCACAGGCGCATAAAAATCAATTTTGTTGTTTGCGAACCATCTGCGAAAAATGCAGAATTTTTGTCTGTGCTCATGAACTTTTTTATCAGAGCAAGCTATAAACTTCCTTGGCCTGTCTGAAGAGTCACAAACTTTTTGAGATGGCTGTTGATGGAAACATTTCAAGTTTTAACTGGATTCACTAAGAAGAGAGAGACGGGAATTTTCAGCTGGTCCTTTTCCAGTGTGCGGTATTGCCCGGTCACCCATGTCCACACCAAGGGGTTCTCAGTGCTGATGCACCAAGACAGCACCTGCTCTCGGCTTTCCTGGGGCACTGTGCACCAGTGCAGGAAAAGCTGCAGTCAAGAAACCCCAGGCTGACTACATGACAGCTACATTTTTATTGCATCACCCCATTGAGCCTTGCTCATAAGAAATGAGATATCAGGGTGCAACACTGGTGGTGGGCAACCTCCAGCAGTACTGGTGCCATTGTTAGCAGAGGGAACTTGCACTGCGGAAGTACGGAGGAGCCCAGTGTATTCACGGAGACAAGAATAAACCACGCTACAATAGGATTTGGCAACAAATGCGAAGCATTGTTCACTTTGCTGTTGTTGGGGGTGCAGAGGAAGGCACAGTTTCTCATCAAGAAGCAACATTTCACCTCAGTTCTCTGATCCAGATGAAAAACCCAGAGACAAATAACGCTTTACCTTAGCCTCTGGGTTTCTCCAAATTGGGTTGTCCTGGTTTTGTTTTCAGCTGCATCAGAAGCTGGCTTAGTTGTTGTTTAGTTTCATTATAATATATTTTTTTAGCTATAATTTGAAAGTGATAGGTTCTGCCAGGCAAAGCTTCACATTAGGCATAGTTGGCAGCTCCATCCCATCCTGCCTGGCCACAGCTCCCAGGGTGGCGCATGGGATGCACCTCCTTGGGTGAGAATCTAGGTTCTGCCTGTTTGAACTGCAAATTTGGGCAGACAGGCCCAGATTAAGACTATGGGCCAAATTTTGAAAAGTATGTGCAACTGCAGATGTAGTGGTTTACACCGCTGAAACAAGGAAGAACAGTTTCTGCCTGCCTCAGTGGCAGGAGATAATGTGTTACTCTCTAGTAAGCCTCATAAATGCACCATTCAGTCTAGGCAAGGCTTAATGTATGCTCACATACTTCCGGTTTGATCTGCCCGTGTGTCTGTCTTGTTCATTGTTGGGAAAATCAGCCTGTGGGGCGGATGTCTCTTGCATGGTGCTTTGCAGGACAAGGACCAGTTTGATAAAACCAGAGGTTTCCTTGCATGGAAACTGTGGGCTGGGTAAGAGCTACCGCCACAGCAAATTCTGCATTTTTAATGGCCTGAGGAAATTAATGGCTTGTTTAAACCGCCCTGAAAGCCTGCGTGCCACTGACAGAGCTAGGAGCCAAGTGGCCAGCATGGGCAGAGCAAACGCAGGGAAGGAAGCAGAGGTCACAGTCTGGTGGGGCTTTCCCTCAAATGGCCAGCAGAGGACAGGAACTTTTCACGAGGGGCCACATGCGCTCAGTAGCTTCTATGTTATGGCCAGGCTTGCATGCCGCATATTTTCCCTATTAGTTTTGTCTTAAGATAACCTTTCTGAATGCAGAACACAAGATCCCTGGTGGCCATACTTGCGGACCCAATGTTCACATCCTTGCTTTTACTGGTTTTAAAGAACAAGGATATTGCCAAGTCATTTTGGTGTTTAAATGGCCACTGATGACAGAAAGCAAGAATCAAACTCAGACATCTTAAGAAAACTTATTTTGACCATGGTATTTTACTAAGACAACTCTTTCCTAGTGGGCAGGACCATGACTGCCCCAGAGCACAAGCTGCCTGTGCTCTGTGCTCTGTGCTCTGTGCTTTCCAGGTAATCTGGTTTTCTATACCATACGCTCCCTGGGATTGCATTGACTCCATCTGCTTCTTGAGGAACTCTGCTCACTCCTCCTACTGAGGAGACTTCAGTACTGCACAGGTTTCACCAACATTACCCCGTGTGCCCTGGCCACCCATCCCCAGGCAAAACAAACCTTGCACGTGTGGCAAAACCTTTCTCTTGAAATGACTTCACCACGCCGAACAGCAACTGCTCTGGTGTGATGTTCAGAGCATTTCCTGAAACAAAAGGACATTGTCATAACCAGGGCCTTGTACAATGTGCTCCACAAAAGGTGGGAAGGAAAATAAATATAGAAAACTGAGGAGATATTCAGCGTTGTGAGAGACACAACGAAAGGAAAACTGCCAGGAAATGACTCTACAATGGGGCCAAATCCAGACTCCTTGGTCCATAATACTTATTCAGGCAAACCCCTCCATAGCAGCTGAACTGCGAGTGCACAGCATCCCTGGAAATGGGGGCAACCCCAGCCAGAAATTAGTGAGAATCTTTCTGCCGAGTTCGAAAGTCCAGCTCTTATTTTAATATCTAAGTAAAGCCTTTAGATTGCTAGCTACAGGCTTTCAGTTTTGACATTCTGAGCCTGGCTGGGTGCGTTTAAAGCATCCTTCTCTGCAGATATTAGCAGACATATTCGTATTCACATGTTCATACTCACTGCATGCAGAACCAGAGGAGATGTCAATACATCCCAAGCCCATTTACCACCTTGTCATCTGGTCCAGCCCAGCTCTCTTTGCACTCTCTAAAGTCAATGGAGAGAGAAAGAGAGGTATTTCCAAAGGATAATTCATCCCGTCCCAAGATAAATGTTGTTAGCAGGGGGAGGAGTGGTTAAACTGCTCTTTGAAGATGCCTCCATTGCCTACCACGAAGCGTAGACAACTGATGTAGACTAATCACCTATCTGCTAAACAAAAAAGGGATGAATCCCACTATCATGTCCTAAATCAATAATATAATACAAAGCGGTAGAGCTGTAAGTGACCAGATGGTGAATTTATCATACTACAGTGTAGTTTCTTAGAATATAAACACAGGCTGATGAAATAGTTGATTTGCTCAACAGACTGCCTGAGCTTCATTACAAGAGCTAGTCTGGAACCATTACAATTTGTCACAGGGCCCTGTGTATATTTTTAGAAAATATGATGGTCTGGAAATAAAAGATTATGTACAAACAACAATTTTGGGGCAATTAATCTACGGTTCTCTGTACTGAAAAAGGATCCTAGCATCCATTTTTTCCACACTATGTGCAGAAATTACATTTAATGCCAAATTACATTTAAATGAACAAAACCACTACAAGACTACAATACATTAATACTACTAAACATAGCCTCTCCCATCTATTCCCCTGTGCCTCAGAAGTAATGGTTTTATTTTGAACTAGTAAAGCAGACTTTGCTTCAAGCCTCTTTGGGTGAGGGAGCTACACAAATGCTTCAACAAAACTATTTCTGGTACTATGGAGACACTGAAAATAAAGGAGAGGGTGAAAATGAAAAAGTAAATAAATAAATGGGGCCTGTGTGAATTACTCTACCTGGCGGTAGCGATTCCCTACAGCTTGAGTATGGGCAGGCCACAGCCAGCATCTCCCAGGGCAGGACGTGAATCAGATCCAGACTCATGACTCACTGCATCTCCCTCGTTGCCCGAGGAAGAGTCATGGCAGATCCTGCTGTTTCCCAGTCCTGCAGTGCACATCCGCCCTGTGGCCCCGGTTGCCCCGTGGCTCGGAGCAGTCACGGTGACCCCAAGACCCACTCACCTCTCCATGTTGCACACAGCAAGCACACATCTGTGATGGACCTTCCCCACACAGATGCAGGACAAGCCTACTGGAGAGCAAAGTCCTGACGTGGATGATCCTGGGGGACTCCAGCACGACCTCATGCAGCTGCAGGGAGACTTTTTGGGTAGGGCGCAGCTTGCCTCCAAAGCACCTCCAAAGGAGATGTCCTTCAAGAGAAGTAGTGCTTTCCATGGAAGATCCTCTGAATGCAATGCTTGGCCACTCATGGGCAGCTCTTATTTCCAGCAAAGGCCACCCCACCTCTGCCTCAGCCTTTGTTGAGCCCCTCTGGGCAAGCGACGCAGAGCCAGGTCCCCCATAAATGCACCTTCCCCAGGTCCAGCCTGCTTCTGGGAAAGGCTCTGAAGATGTGCATGCTCATACAGCATCCACAGAGGATCTTTTTTGATATATGCTGTCTGCCCAGGGACTTTTCCACTCAAGGAATTTTTTCCAGCTGTGTGAAAAAACAGTAAGAGCAGGCATTTATCCAGCATTTTCAGAAGAAGTTGTGCCTGTGTTAGTAGCTGGCATTGCTTCATAAAAGAAACATCATGTGCAAAATAATGTAAAAATTAATTGGTATATGAATCATTTAGTTTACATAACTTTGTGACTTTTAAAGGTTATAGACAATGCCAGAGATCAGAAAAGTGACTCTTCATGGGGAAACACAAACCAGTAACTCAGGTAACTGCCAATCACGTCTCCAGAGTCGTGCCTTTCCACTGAACTGGTGACCTACTGTTCTTGCTTTGGAATGGCTCATGAAATAGTCTATCCATTCAAATTTGGCCATTCTTTCACCTCTCTGTGTCCCCCCTATGAAGCTTTTCTTCATAATAGCCCAAAGGGGAAGAGCCTAGAGCACTGTCATGGTGGTAAGAATAAAGATGTGTTGGAGATTTCAGAGATAACATTTGAAGATCAGGGGACCTCTGGGCTACATAACATGACTGTCAAGAATCATGTCCTCCAAAAGCCACTGTAATCCTTGGGGGCAGCTCCCACTGCTACTTCTGTCCAGACCATCTCTCCTCTAGTGCTGGTGTCCCACACCTGACAGACCTGGGATTCAGAGGAAAACTCCTTTGGGAAGTATTTCGTGGACTTTGCTGCTATGTGATGGCTGGTTTGGGGAAGCAATTTTCTTCTGGCCAGCGGATGCCTTGAAGGGTGAGATCTGATTGTCCTCTACCCACAGGCAACAAAAGGACTTGGGTTTTGGTGTTTTTGTGTGTTTTATCTTGACCTGCAAGATTCGATGTGGCAGGGGGGCTGCTGAGGGCTGCTCTAAGGGGTGGAATTTGGATGGCAGGAGAGGGAGAAATGCAAAGAGAAGGATGATGAAGAGCCAAAGTCTCCTGTTATAAGCATAAAAGGGACATAAATAGCTGGTCTGAGCATTATTCCCAGTTCCTCCCTGATCTTAACCTGTCTTATGCACATTTAAATGAACATGCACTCTCAATTACCTCCTGCTACCAAGAACTTTAAAAATTAGAGACAGAAAATATCTTGAAATGAAGTGGATTAGTCTCAACCCAGTAATACTTCTTTGGACACTGTTTTTTAATATTTCCACCAGAGCAGTTTTAAATGACACCAACACCTTTCTCCTTTTGAAACTGTCTCATACATTGCATGTCAGATGTCAGGAGGAACTGTTAACCTCCATCAACCATCTCAACACATCCTCTTTGCAATCTTGCAAACAGTCCAGTCTATACTTACACATCATTCAGCCAAGCTCACAGCAAAGTACACAAATTATAATTAATTATTGTAGCTGTCTCTCTCATGGTTTCACTCCCCTTTTGACTTCTGCTGGAGTAAATCTGGAGAAAGTTTGCCTGACTCAGGAGAAATGAATTGGTGGATGAAAGAGGGGAGTCAGGCAGTGTCTGTCCCTGCAGCTCCCTCATAATTTTTACTTCTTTTTCCTCTGTGTATTTTGCTTTTCTTCATACCCCTATTGGCAACAGCCAGCGTGCAGGGCCAGACACGGGGCTGCAGAGGTTTAGACATGCCACAGCAGAGAAACACTTCAGATGTGACTGTTTAACCTCACGCAACCTGCTGACACCCCGCCGCTTCCTGCAGGGAATATGGGAAAAGGGAAATGACTCCTGTTCTGGTTGGCCAGTTTCATGAGACAGCCAGCCACTCCCTTAGCTCTTGCATCCCCACACGACAAGAGTGTGCTCCCAAACCAGCTCCCCTGCGCAATGTGCCCAGCAGGAAGGCAAGCAAGGACTGACACCACGGAGGTGAACTTCTTCACCAGCAGTGTCCCCTGAGAAAGGCCATGAGTGTCCCTGAGGCTCCCTTTTACTGATGCCAAGAGGTCATTGAAATGGTTAAAAAACATATCTTGAGAGGGAAGAAGCATGTCCTTCTCCATTTCACTTACAGAGGCAGAGCCTAATGACACCTTCAGCATGTGAAACAAAGCCACCTTTCTTCAGGGCTGTCCTCCTCAGCTTGCTGCACCGTTCCCTGGAAGAGAGACCCCAGAGCATGACAGGGCTGGATGAGTCCAGCTCAAGGTTGCAGAGCGAACCTTCCTCTCCAGCCTACTCCCCCTTCTGTCTTGTTGACCCTTCCCAAACCCCCAAGTGTGGTCTGTGCATTTCCCTTTTGAGATAGATCGCATTTGTATTAATTTTACAGTAAATCGCTTCCCCATTTCCTTTGTTTACGCTAGGTGGATTCGGTGGTTTCCATCTCCATGTGACGCAGCACTTGGCACACGAGCACAACCCATACCATCACTTCATCGTATGCATTGCTGACAGTCCAGCTCTAGGAAAAGAAGGTAAAAGGGCTGGCTCCCTCCACCCTTGTGCAGGAGACCAAATGGAAACTGCAGCCTGGCATCCCTCGGTCCCTTCCTCCTTCAAGCAGGATGGCCCCCAGTGCTAGCGCAGCGCAGCTCCGACATGTGCCTGCCAGACAAGCACCACAGCTTACCCGCTACAGCTGCCCCGTGTCTCATCTGCTTCTAACACCATAAATCTTGCGCTTCATCTGGGGGAGCACTGCAGCTTGGAAAGGAGGAGTAGCTGGTAGTGTCCCCCACTTTCCTCAGGAAGAGTAGGGGTGAATGTCTGAACCCAAGCATGATGGGTGCATCTGCAGTGTGCTGGCCATGGGGCCAAGAGTCTGTTCTTCTCACTGTGCAGATACCCTCTGAGACCCTAAAGCAAGCAGCCTGAGTCTTGCCCTTGAGCAACCACAGCCTCAGACCCCTCTCCCCTTCGCAGAGCCCAATGGCTACAGCATGCTCCGGCACGATGGTGGCAGAGGATGAACCCAAAATACAAATGGGTGAAATTCACAGCAGGGCACACATCCTCACTTTCCCCAAGGCTGGAAAGGGAGGAAGGGAGGGAGGGAGGGAAGATCTTCAACTTCAGTGCCATAAAGCAAAGCCATCGGAGCTCAGCCACAGATATTAGTCCAGGCCTTCCCCAGGGGCCCAGAGCAGGCAGGGAGCAGGCAGCAATCTCGCCCATGTCCCCAGGCAGATGAAAGACAGCTGTCCCCTCCTCAGAGTGAATCACAAAATTACCATCTAGTCCTTTATCCTCCAGCAAAGTCTCTTTCTCTATTCTCACACCTCTCACGCTCTCAAGTATTGCTCCAAAATAATAGCAGTAAGTATAAATGCAGAGGGTACTTTCTGCTGCCCTCAGAGACAAGGAAAGCCACCCCACTGTCAGCCCAGGCAAAAGCACCATCTTCTCCCTGCCCTTCCTCTCCTCTGCCCGCTCCCCCTCCTCCCAGAGCTTTGGGGCCCTTGCTGAGAGCAAACAGCTGGCCCGTACTTTTTTAATTTCTTGGCTTTCTATGGCTTGGGTCCCAACCTTAATGTCGTTTCAATGCCATTTTTCTTGTGTGCTGAATAGCGGGCCTGGAAAGCTCCACCTCGCTACGGGCGGCGTGTGCAGCAGGGATGCTGCCATGCCCACGCCAGGCGCTTTTCTTCCTAAGGACCTGGTCAGTGCCAATTCCCGAGGGCACCCATGGCAGCAGGTGAAGTGTCTCCATGGAGATCTCCCCAGCTCCCTCTCCACAGTCCCTCCCTCCTCTCAGAGCTTTCTGTTTATTGCAAACAGCATCGCCGTCGCGGCTGGAGCTGGTAGCTCTCCACTTTGCCCTGGTCACCTGCCCACCCAAGTCGCCTCGCAGCCTGCTGTTGCGTGGGAAAACAGCAATGCCACCCTTTGAAAATAATCCACACGTGACAGAGGGCTCCTTTCATTCCTGGGTTGCTTTTTTTTTTTCACCAGCCTATTATCAGATTTGCCTGGATCTCTCATGGCAGCTGCAGCATCACACTGCCAACGGGGACTGTGTGTTTGTGCATGAGGGGAGCGTTCAGGGAGAGCTTGTAGGAGGAAGGGGGGGGGGGGCCATAAACTCTAAACCCCACTCCTTCCTCCGGCCACATCGCCCCATCACAAGACGGGCACTGGTGTGCCAAAGGCTGGGCTACTGGGTGGCTGCACAGCCCTTCCCCTCACCTACAGCCACAGCATGCCTTGATCCCACCTGAGCAATCAGGGAAGAGGGCAGAAGTTTCCCCAAGTCTCCGGGATTCACAAACTTCTTCAAGGTCCATATAGGCCAAAGGTCCCATCTCCCATCCAGAATCTTCCATCCACCTTCTGATGCCCACCAGAGATGAGGGAGCACCCACGGAGAACAGCATTTCCATCGTGCTTCCCCAGTGGCAGTACAACCCTACTGTGCCTTAGTGCGGTCATGAGAAGCATCCATGGCTGGGAAACAGTGTCCTCTCCAGCAGGAGTTTTTTTAGAAAGATTTGGAGAAAAATGTGGAGGAGTAAATGCACCCATGTTCCTTCCTAACCTACCACCCTCCTCTCTAATGCAGACATCTGGCACATCCCCAGCATATTGCTACAGTTCCTCTGCTCCTGACACTATTTTGAGGCCATATCCTCACACCAATGAACTGTTCCAAAACAATTTCTCCAATGTATTCTGCACATAACAGACTTTTCTCCGACATGCCTGTGCAACAGCACCTAGTGCTCATTGCCAGGGTATTTTTTGTACTCAACCCTAAGGAAACCTGCCTCTCCCTTTCTGCAAGAATGCCTCTGATGAGCTCGGCTCCCTGCCCCCCTCTCCGAGCAAGGGAGGGGTGCTGCGATTTGTGACGCGAGGTTATGGGGGGCCGTGCCGGGAAGAGTGCGTGCACCTAATGCTCGAGTTGCATCTGGTCTTCAGGTGGCCTTGAATGAACTCCATCACTTGGTGCCTTGGTTTCCCTCACTGGAGCATGGAAGTGACACTGGTCTCCTTTCAGAAGTATTTTGATGCCTCTAGCTAGACACAAGCCAGATAAGCCTCTGTGAACGGATGAGAAGTTGTATCTGTAGTTTTCCATAACAGGCAAGACGCTACACCCTTGGAGCTTGCCACTGCCGTAGCAGAAAGTAAAAACCTTTCTAAAATTGCCGTGGGACAGAGTTTTACCACCCAGCTCCTCTTAGAATAGCCCAAACCAGTAATAGCAAGCATGACTTACCATTTTTTTACAGGTTCACCCTGCTTTGCATCATTCAGCTGGCTCCCAGAGGGACCTTTGCTGCTTCTGACCCACAAGCATGTTTATCTGACCTGCACACAGGCCACAGAAGTGCAAATTCACAAAACACGGCTTTAGGGAGACCTGTGCAAACTCCTGTCCAGCAGCTGGCAGGAGAGGGACCTCTCTCAGACCCCTCCCAGAGCCTGGTACACACCACATGTCACCTAGATGCTTCGTGTCACAGGTGTGTAAGAAGTACTGCATAAAACATGATGATGATAAAATAAAATCTGTGTGACTCTGGTTGCTTCTGAGCTGTGACTTGCACAGAAAGAGATGCTGACAGACAGAAATTGAGATGGAGGAAGGAGGTCCTGATAGCAAAGAAAGTTCTTCCTATAAAACAATTTCAGAAGGATGGGAAGAGCCTATCCATCTTCAAAAGCTACCTCCAAGTCAAACAGAAACACTCCTGTTTATTTCCTCTCTTTTGTGACCAAAGGATTCAGCGATAAGTTTATGTGCTTCAAAGCTGCAGAGGCCCAAGTGCTGCAGGTCCCACAGTGGTGGCGGGTGCAGATCACAGTCTCCCAGATCACCGTAACAGGCAGATGATCAGAGTCTGTGGCACCACTGACAAAGTTGGGGGTAGCTCTCCCCTCCTGCAGCTTGAGCAGTCTTTGAGTACATATAAACAGCTCAGGTACTCACGCAGTGACTCCACACCTTTTGCCAGTCCCACATATATCCTGCTTGTCCCAGGACCATTGCCTGTCAGCTCCTCCATAACATCCATCCAACAAGAGCTACAGATGCTCCCATTCAGCGCAAAAAGGGCAACCAAGAAGGCACAGCACCAGCAATAAGTCATGTGGGGAAGGTCCTCCAGATCTTCTGATGAAAGCCAACACTGCTTTTGGAAGCATGATATATGAAGGTCTCTCTTTCATCCTACATTCTTGTTCCTACAACAGTCTCACCATTGAGGTTAAGAAGCATTTCCAAGGAGAAGAGAAAAAAAATGAGATCTTTCAGTTCCTTTCACCTCCAAGTCAAAAATAAGCTTCCCTACTTTTCCTGTTCAAGGCAGATTTTTCCTGGCCTTTAACCAAGTCTTTTCGGCTGATCTGTACTCAGATCTATGACGCATGGCCAACATGTTCAGTGAAAGCTGCATTTTGCTGTTAACCAATGAAGGCTCTTAAAGGAGAGTGCTTGGGTGTCGATAGCAAAGAAAGCAAGACCCAGCGTTTCATAGTCTCAGGAACTGACTTTGACATTAGCTGTCCAAACACCTTTGTTGGTCTGGGCATTCCTTTTTTCTCCAGGCAAGTCCAAGTCCATAATGATAGTGCTCCAAGTGCACTCCTAGGGCAGGTGGTACAGCATAAGCTCTGCTCAGCAGACGCTCGTACAGACCCCAGTGAGCCTGAGCGATGCAATCCTCCAAGTTCTGAGTGATACTTGGGAGATTCAGAGGCCTTTCTGCACTGGTGCACCGTGGCTTTTCCCATAACCTCTCCTCGGGAGAGCAGCACTCAACGGAGGTGGTGAGAAGCAGGAGAGCTAATGCTGACAAGTACAAGCATCGATGGCTGGGCAAGTCAGGTCCTTCACTTGTTTAAAGCAGGCTTGTAATCCGGTGCCTGACAGGATGAGTGTCTCTCCTGGCCGCTGTTAATGGAGGGCAAGTCATTCTGCCTGATGCACTAGCCTGGTTGGTCACACAGGCTCCAAACTGCACTGTTTCATGGAGCAATCCCATCTGTTGTACATGGAGAATTACCACCTTTGGGCAGAGAAGAAAGATAAAAGAATGGACATACAAAGTGAAGCACAGGTACCAAAAATGGTGAAAACTTATGAGATCATTGTGTCCTTCCCCCACGTTTAGTCAATACAGGATTGTTCCCTGCCGGACTCCAGAACAATGCCACTTAACCTAGATGCAATCATGCTGCAGGAACTGCCAAACACAATGCAATGAAGAGCAGAGAATGAGCTCATATGAGTTAATCCGATTCCTGCAATAAAACAATCCAGGGCTCTGGTCTCAGTCCTGCAACCTTCTCCCAAGCCAACCCTTCTGTACATATGTGCTAACACTCAAACAAAAGCTGGAGCCACTGGTGGGCCGCTGAAATGACCGGGAGCTGGGAAAATGCGGCACAACAATATCAACAAATGTTCTTGCCACTAAAACCATTGCTTTGTTTAGATGGAAACCATAAACCTTGTTATTCACAGACATTTGGGGGGCAAAGCTTTATTTCCAAGAATGCTCATGGAAAGGAAATCCATTGTGTAGGCCAACATGAATAGACCCTCGCATGTGCAGTTTGTATGGGAAGCATCCAGGTGGCTAGTGAGAAAACAGATTCTTGTCAAATAAAGTAATGCATTACAAACAGCTACCGATGATTCCCAAGCAGCTCGAAGGCATCCCCGTCTGCGAAGCATACATCACCCGAACGGGAGCCCAGAACAATGCCGCAGAGCAAACACGCTGCAGGAACGGCCAGCCACAACACAGCAAGCACTCTCCGTGGCCCCCAAAATCCACCATCAACCAAAGCATTCACACTCACTACTTGCAAGACACGTCTGGAGCCGCAAAAGCATGTCCAGAGGGTGAAAAGGAGCATCCCAAATATTGCTTGGACTGGTATCTTACAGTTGCCTTATAAATAATAGACCTTAAAACAAAGGGTTAAAATGTCAGCGTAGTGTCCACCAAAATGCTTTACTGGAACTGGCAAACCCATCTCCTCCTCCTCCTTAAAATCATGTAGCTGATAAAAAGCAGAAAGGTTTCCATTACTATTCCATATGCATAATTAGGTTTAATTTGCAGAGCAATGAGTTTTTAGTTAGCAAGTGCACACTCACACACACCCAGACCTTGGTCATTTACGTACTGATACCCAGAAACATAATTCCTCAGCCAGAGTTTGGGCAGCAGATACGAAAATGCATCTTGATAATTTTGATACTGGAATGCAACAGCATGCACAATAATATGTCCACCAAGTGCAACGTATTGTAAACAGGAGCATAAGTAAAATAAACAAATACATGTCATTTCATCTGGGTCACAAGTTGACTCAACATGACATTTCCTTTTGTAGTGAAGAACATTGGAGAAAAGAGAGACTATTTATACGTACTGGAATATATTTGGGTAGGTTTTTTCCTAGCTCTCTTGGCTATTTTTGCAGTTAGCTGGTCAAAGAGTTCAGAGGCTTTTCCCCCTTTCAAGGTCAAGATTTTCTTTCTGCTTGGTCTCACAGGATCGTAAGTCAGAGCCCCGCATCCTTAAAGATGGCGTTGACGTACAGCTGTGATCAATGGCCTCAGCCATGTCATTTTGCCACAAAATCAAACAGGAGACTGGGCTGCAAACAGTAGCTCTGAGCTCAACAGTACCAGCTTTCTAAAAGCATCTGAGACAACCTCCGTTTCTCCCATGTTCGCTTTCTCCTCCTGAATGATGCTTTGCAGCTGTGTCTCTTCCAGCAGCAAGGCAGCCAGGGCTCCCCGGGGAGCCCATTTACACTGTTGCTCTTGAATGGCTAAAGTGGGAACACGCGTCCTGTGTCTCCAGACGCTCACGCTCGCACACACAGCTCTGTGAAGCCCTGTGGGTGGTTTTCATGGAAGAGAAAATTTTGGCTAAAGCTTCTCTTGCTCTGCATGCCTCATCCAGAGCGAATGCAGTGCTGGCTTCGGACATGTCCCTCGCGCTCCCTGAGCTGGGCATGGTGCTGTGGTCAGGACTGATGGCACACACGGGGATTGTTGTGCTGGAGGTTACCAACTCCAGAGCAGAAGGGAAACAGCGATAGCTGCTTACCTCCTTGTGCACGTTTCCATCCAGAGCACTCAAGGCACCATGCACAGGGAATAAGAATCACAGGGAGGTATAGGGAGGAGAAGAGATTGACCCGGACGTCCAGCACGCCACCTGAACATACCTCCTGGCTGCAGGGTGCATGTTTTGAGCACTAGGTCAGGCTAGAAGCGTCACAGCATCCTACACACAGTCACTTATTGACCATGAGCAGCAGAGTACGACAAGCACAAATAACATGTGAAAGCCTCCAAACAAAGCCAAGCCTTGCCCTGGGATAGGCACCCCTCTGCGGCCCTTTGGGAAGGTGGCAATGCAAAGCCAAGGCTCACTGTGGGATATCACGTATCTCTGTTGAGAGAGCTGGAGGAATCAAGAAGCAGGCTTTTCTTCTAACAGGGAGATGAGGGAACACTGGCCAAGGCGGGCAACTCCCCAGAGCTCCCTGTCCACACAGAGTGATGTCGCAGCACTGAGAAAATGACATTATAGTCATCCAGCTCATCAGCCCTGTGAGAAGGGCAAGAATATCACCTTTGCTTAACAAACAAGGGACCTGAGACAGGTGAAGTGCACCTACAGCAGCACTGGCAGCAGCGTAGCAAGTCTCTCCCCTGGGTCTCCAGGGTTCACTCTACGCTGGGCCGACAGCGTGGTCCATCAGCCTCGGTCATCTGGGCAAAGCCATCCCTCCAAGCCAGTCAGCTATAGACACCTAGCAGAGAAGGAGCTGGGAACAGGACCTGCTCTTCAAAACCCTTGGCTATGGATTACCGATCCAGCTGTCGTCCACACGACTCCCCGCATCACCCCGGTGCTTCCTCTTGTGCCCCTGGCAAGGAGTTCCTCAGGCTCAGAGCTCTCCGTGGCTGCAAGGTTGGCAGGAAAGGCTGACCTAACCCTGCACCAAGCGGGCCCTCAGACCTATTGTCTTGAAATCAGGGTAATGATGGATGCCTAGGATGTTTCATCATTTCCCAGCACTGTTACAAGGCCCACATTTAAACCTCATCAAAAACTTTTTGGTTTCCTTCTGATTTTTATGTGCCTGGAGTGCTGGCCATACTCCCCTCCAACCTTTGTTCTCCTGTTATTAGATGAGTGGTCCATTTTTCAGAGGATGAGTAGTACTGTAGAGCAAACACATTAATTAACTACTTGCATTAACGACGAGACCCCAGTGAAGTGCTTGCTGCTTGGGACGCGTCCCTCGCATCCTCCCCATCCCTCTCCCCCGTCCACCCAGCCACCATCGTTCCCTTCTCAGCTTTTTCCCACACTCGCCACAGGGTCAAACAAATGAAAGGCTGAATGAGTCAGCAGCAGAAAACAGGGCAATGAGCTTCCGAATGCGTTTGACAGAGAGGTTAAGACAAGGAGGTTAAGAGGCTGAGAGGTTAAGAGGCTGAGGGCTCCGGGCCGAGCTTAAATAGAGCCCCTGGGCATGGGGAGGCCCCAGGTGAGGCTGGTCAGGGTCACCGCAGCCCACTGGTGCCCTCAGGTCCAGGCATGGTCACCGGCTGGATCCTCCTTTGAACAGGAGCAGTGTGTCCTCCTTGTGCAAGGGCAGCGTGCGCCTGCGCACACAGACAGGCACAGCGTGATTTTGATAATTTGCCCCTCTTCATTTTCCATGATCCCCTTCTGTTAATATTTTTCCCTGCATTTGTTGCAGAAATTAATACCCTGGATTTCCAGTCTTGGCCAAGGCTTTTCCATCAGTACTTCAATAAGAACTTATAAGAATAGTCGTAGCCATACCACCATCATTTGGAAAAGAGATTGTGCGCAACAACTTGCATGTTTTGGTGGCTAACGTAGTAATGCGGCAATTACAGCCCTCCTTTGGGTCTGGTCCAGCTGTTTGTCTAAGAGGTCTCTAGCTGCAGCTGTTCTCACCACCAGACCCAGATCCTTTTAGCTACTGCTGAAATTGTGCCATAATCCTGCTTACAGATTTTGTTTTTCTTCCTTGAAAGCACCTGCTCAAGATGCACGGGTGGTTTTGTTATTAGATAGTCAGGAAAGGCAAAAGCTGAATTCTGCTTTCAGGCATTTCGTGGAGTGAGGGGAGTTCTCATGTTGGAAGCCCCTCTCTTGCAAGCTCTGCAAAGAAATGCATCTACGTCTGCTCCCCAAATTTGCCTTCTACCTACAGGACATTTGAGCTAGTATGAATTAACCTGCCTCATGGCTGGCATAAGAAAATGAAGATCGCTGCAGCAGTGAATACAAGTAAATATCTATAGGAGCTTTGGCAAATAACTCAGATAAACCAGAGAGGCAGAGGATGTGCTTCTCTCCAGAAAATGAGATTTTCTCATCTTCCCTGTGGTTTTGATCCTTAGTACGAGTCCGAATTATTATTTGTGCAGGTTGCTAAAAATGCACGAAGGAGGTAAAAAACGGTGACTCCAGCAGGGACAGGAGCAGTGCCATTTTGGAAGAATAATGCTGTCGTTCCACTGAAAACAACCCACCTGCATACGATCCTAATGCCATCATCGGCATGCGGGAGCAGCAGGGCCTCCCCTTCGGAGCTGGAGGAAATGAGCCGCGGCCGCCGGAGGAGGCAGCTCACTGGGGTCAGGTGGCACGTGCAAGCCTGTAACGCCGGAGGTCCCAGCGCCAAGAAAAATATCTCGGCCGCGTTTCCTCCGTGCCGTTGGTGGGCAGGACAGCCCCAGGGGTTTCCTCCAGACCGGTGGCTAAGCGGACAAACGGGGAGGTTTGTTGTGCTTGGAGCCCACCTACACCTGCCTGACGGCACGGAGCTCTGCGGCCGTTTGCCGAGCAGCGGCCGTCACACTCGCTGGTGGTGCCTGGGCTTACCCGGGGACAGTGGACTCCTTGTGCGGGGTCTGGGCTGCCCTCAGCCCTTGTGGCCACCCTGGCCGTGGCCCCAGAGGCTTGGAGCAGTGGTGGGTGGGTTCATGGCTGGGAGGGATGTCCCATGTGCCCGCAGGCTCCTCCAGCACCCACTCACTAGTGGTGCACAGCACAGCTTCTGGGGTTTATGCCCACAATAGACAGTTATGACTTTCCCCCCCACTTTTTCCCCTCCCCTTTCATAATTCTGGCCTTTCTCCTTTAAAGCCCAGCAACCTGGTTTCTCCTTGCCTTCCTCACATCCAAAATAGACCACCAGCCTGAAGGCACCAAGAGCGCTGCTGCCTTTGCAAAGCACTGAATAGCAACCTCAGCTGCGAAGAAGAAGGGAACAGGTTACCCTGAGTCCTCATGCCCAAAAACGAGCCTGGGCAGCTGTACCTCCACTGCCCTTTTACACACCTGCACCTCTCTCACAGAGCCCCTTTCTTTCTTATTCTTTTTAAAAAAGAACTGAGGTCACTTCGAACAATCCTTCTAATATCAGGGCTGGATGGACCTATTGTCTTAAAGCTAGTTGCAACAGGTTTAGAATAAAGAAATAACTTCAAAACCACCAAATAATGTTGGTCCCTCTCGCAAATGTGGCTGTTGTTGTCCAGCGGACATCGATGTGCTGCGAAGAAAACTCTGTCACGTGCCACGGCTTCAGAAAAGCATGAGAAAACACTCACAGCGTTCCCTTAGATAAGAAGCCACAAACAAATCAGAAACAACAAGTGAAAATTCAATTCAAGGTTTACTCCAGGATGGACGTCTTGCTACGATAAATTAAGGTGTTTTTCATTATTAAAAATAAACAAAGCAATGAAAGTGAACCATGTCACCATTCATATGCTTAAAAAACATCTTTAATCTGCTTGGGAAAATCTTTTTTTCCCCCTAACAGGAAAAAATATTAGTTGTCCAGATAACAAGCAAAACAAAATCAACCAAAGGGCATCAAGAGACTTCCTGAAATTGAAAAAACAATGTTTTGTGTAACGAGTTTAAAAAAAACCAAAACACACGCAGCAAGCAGAATGATTCCTCCAGCTTCTTCGGGTTGTCAGTGGTTTCAGGAACACGAGGAAGAAATACACAAGCAGTCAAATGCTTTATTTAACCTTGCAGCATTTTACAGCTGTCCTAAGCCTCTTCCCTTCTCTCCCCCGCCCCCCCCCCCCCCCCGACCCCTTTTGTCTTTCTAGTGCCTTATTTTTAACAGCTCAGCTCAGCCCCAAAGGGACATGTGTAAAAACAACGAAAGAACCTAATCCGGCAACTTTGGGGTTCCCAGGACTGAAATAGCAAGCCTGATGCAAATCAGGATCGAGGCTGGTTTGCAAGAGGGAGCGATACCTCCTCCTCTCCTCTCACAGAAGGGAGGGATGGAAGGAGGCAGAGCCGCGATGGTGACGATGGGCTGCCCAGTCGCTCGCCCGCCCTGCGACTGGGAGATGCGGGCGATGCTGGGCCGGGCTGGCGGGGAGGCTGGGGGACCCCATTCATCCCCGTGGTAGATCAGCCCCTGGAGATGTGTGGGGAAGTTTGCACAATGTCTGCCCAAACTCTGCCTGGATGCCCGCCAGGGCTGGGAAACTTTCATTCTCATGAGTTCACAAATTCCACCTACAAGAGCCCGATTAAAACAATACGGGAGGCGGCGTAGCATTCCCCCCCGTGTCCCTCTCTCAGCCACCGCGCTGCGAAACCACAGGAAATCATTAGCTGTGCCTGCTAAGAACTTCTGGATCCCAGCAAATTATTCACATTTGATGTATTCAGAGCTTTTTGTTGTTGTTGTTTAGAGTTATTTATGGTTTCCACAGGTTTGTTCGTGGTGTTGATTTATAGAGTTTCTAATGTTTGGCCATGTAGATTAAGCATAGCAACGCTGGGTTCAAAGGCCTCCCGTGTTACAGCTACCCCAATTTTAAGTAATGCCGTTGCTTGCAATCAGGTAATTAAGCCATGAAATTATATCTGCTCCCTAATAAATGCACGCAGTTCCCACCCTCACATGTTTATGAGCCAGTGTCGAATGAGGTCTCTGAGATGCTGAAAGACATTTTCCGTGAATATTTACGGCAGCAGAAGTCAGTCCATTGAATGTTTGCAAAGAGTAATCCCCAGACAGATGTAGTACTAGCCAAACCAAATCGATTTAGAAATGTCAACACATATTCCTGGATTATTTGCCCAGCTCAAGCACTTATAGTAAAAGTCAATAGATCTAGGAATAGGCTTCAACTTGCTGGTAACCAAACCTCTTAGCCTTGCGGCAAGTACCTCTATCACAACGGGAAAGAAATGCAAACCTGCTGACCAAAGGGAACCCCCCCGCTGCCCAAAGAAGGTGATGGGAGAGAAAAGCACAGTCAAATCCACGTCCACCTCTTCTGGGGCCATTTGGCCAAGGGAAGGTTGGCAGTCTGTGGTGCTTTCAGCATATCTGATCTTCCTTGCCAGCACAAGGTCCCTTTGTTCGGCAGGGTGGTTCCCGGCAGGCCAGAGCCAGCCTCCGAGGCAGCCACCAGCCGCTGGGAGAAAGGGACACATTTCCCATCTGGGCACACAGCACGTGGGCATCTGGGAGCATTCCTAATGCTCACCTGCACCCTTTGGCAAGGTGACACTCCCACACCTTTCCTCCTCCCACCAGACGCAGCGCTTGCCCGCATTGCACCATTCCATCACACCAGTCTGCTGGCCGGGAGCAAGAAACTCCTTAATCATAGAATCGTTATGGCTGGAAAAGACCTTTAAGATCATCAAGTCCAACCATTATCTAACCCTACTGGGCCCACTTCTAAACCATGTCCCTGAGCACCATATCTAGACGGCTTTTAAATACATCCAAGCATTGTGATCCAACCACTTCCCTGGGCAGCCTCTTCCCAGTCTTTGATAACCCTTTCACCGTAGAAGTTTTTCCTAATGTCTAACCTAAACCTTATGGCTCAGTCATGTCCCCTCCTAGCTGCTGGAAGCCTTTGCCTGAAGGAATAAGTGACTTAAGGAGTCATTATTAAAGGCAATTGATAGAAAATTTTTTTTATGGCTTTTTGTAGACCTGGGACACATATCCTGCCTTGGGCACCACTCCTGGAGCCCAGAGCCACCCCAAGCCCACACAGGGGTGCATGCAGGGCATGGCCATGCTCACGCCATCCCCACAGGGAGCAGGATGGCGGCTGCTCACCACCCCAGCCCAAACACCCAGCAGACACTTCCCTCTTTGTCCACCTGAGGTTTGTTACAGGACCAGAAATGTGCCAGAGGCCACAAACCTCCGCAGCAGCCACGATCCCTCTGGCAGTGCCGCTCTCAGCATAAACCAGCCTGGTGCTGATTGTGGCGTTTCCCCGGCCCTGTGGCTCAGCTGGAGTCCACAGGAAGGCTGGTTTTTAATCTTACTGACACCCTGTTTACTCCAGGGAACCCGCTTTGATGGCAGCTGGCGCTCAGCTTGCCTGCAGCAGGTTTGCCTCGCACCGCTCCCTCTCCCCCCGGCCACAGCTTCCAGCTGCCGGCAAGGACAGGTCACCACCACCACCAAGCTGTGAAGAACCTGGCCAGCGAGGAGGTAAATGGGCCGGGCTCCACTGCCTCCGTCCACTCGGCGATGGAGGGCTTCATCCTGCAAGGTCACCAGGCCCACCTCGAGCCGAAACACACTCGCTCAGCCACACCATATCCTGACAGGATGTCAGCAGTAAACAGTAGGTAAATACACATGCTTTATCATCGGTTAGTATTTGTTGTTTTTAGAGACCTGGACTAAAATTCCCACTGAAAAAAAAAAAAAAAAGAACGCGGACGACAAAAGTAGGGTCTATTTTCTGCCCGCAGGAGAGTCATGCGAAGAAAGCCATTTCCTTCATCGTTATTCCCCACACAAAAAAAAAAAAGTTTAAGGGTGTTTGTGTTGGGTTTTTTTTTTAGATCTTTCACATCCACCTACTTAATTCTTGGGAAAAAGATTTGGTTTATTTACAAACTTACTTTACGGATCAACAAGGAACCATCCCTGTTCCCCGCAAGCGTTTGCCTTTGGGTGCGGCGAAATGGGTCAGAAAGCCCCACAACCACCACCGAGAGGCAGAGCGGGCACCCACCCCCGGCACGGCGATCACTCACACAACTCAAATTCCGTTTTTGCAAAGAATGGCGGGTGGCGTTTGCAAAGGAGCTTGCTCTCTGAAAAAAAAAAAAAAAAAAAGCACATTCCTGCAAAATTGAAGGAGTAAGGGGGTACCGCAGGCGAACCCTTAACTCCAGCATGACTAAACCAGAAACAGATATTTGCTGGAAGTCACTGGCGGCCTTTGCTCAGCAAAGGTTATTGTTAGAAAATATAATTGATATTAATGTCTAGGGTTATCTCATCTGATTGTATCAGCAAAATATGGTATCGCTGGGTAATTACTTTTAACATGATTTTCACAGGAGAGCAGTCGATGCTGGAGAACAGAGTTGTCTTTTTAAACGCAGCAAAATACGGCCTAATTATGAATTAAAGGCCAGGCTGAGGCAAGCTAGCAGCCTCCGCATTGAGTTTGAGCAAGCAGCGCTTTCCCATTAAACTTCGGATGATTCTCATAATCCTTTCTCCATGGAAGTAACACTTTTCTGAAAAAATAACGTTGTTAGCCCGCAGAACATTGAAATGATACAATAGCTGCCTGCTTGGAGCTCACTCGCCACCTGCTTTTCCTTGTTTTGTTTTCTAGCCTCTAATTACTGAGCAGAGTCAATTCCTAATGAGGCAGTTTGATTTCCTGTTTTTCATACTTCTTGAGCCGCTTAAAGAGCCCGTCCAACATAAAAGGAACCCTTTTCTAAACAGATTTTAAATTAATTATAATAACCTTGGTGGC
>NW_009647046.1:4336554-4350819 GCF_000708025.1 Charadrius vociferus
CCCCCCCAACAATGCAAACTGGAAATTCTTGTCCAGGAAATTGTAGCCACAGAAACACTGTGTCTGGGGCTGAGGAGGAAAAGGTGGTGATGTCATGAATAATTGGGCTGTGAGAAAAAATGGAGCATGAATAAGGAGGGAAACATTCTGACGTCTGTCTTTAAAGCTGGAAGATAAACACTTGTTGTGAATGGTACACGCTGGCTTCCAAAAGGGCTGGTAGGAAGAAGAACGGTATTAAATGACTGCTCAGAAATATATGAATGATGCTAATGAGGTCTCTCAGCCCTCTCCTAGACCCACCAAACACAGGTAACGCCTCCCAGTTCGTGTCCCTGCGCATAGCAGTGGCACTGGAGAGCTGTTGTCATTCCTGGGATCTACAGAGGTCTTAGTCCTCCTCCTGCCTCTGCTCCCTCCTGACTCTGTCCCTGCTTGCTCCCTAAGGACCAGGCTGCAGGTATGAGGTGGCTGTGAGCTCTGACCTTGCCTGAGAGGTCCCACCAGACACTGCTCCTCTCTGGCTGGCCACGGGGATCTCGCGGACAAGGTGCCTCGGTGCGAGGATGGTACGAATCTCTGCCAGGCAGAGCCTCCTGGCACAGCGGCAGCCCCTGCCGTCGTCCACCTACATTTCCCCAGCAGCCTGACTCCCTGCGCTCCAGTCCCACAGTGGCATTCGCTGAGGCCACTCGCAGAAGGCACCTAAGGACTCCGCTACAGTGACATCATCCGACGCTTTCTGTCCTCTGGCCCGGAGCCTTCCCAGTGAAATTTCCCACGGGACGCTTTATGTGGAACCAAACCCTCTGCCATGCCTTGGTCACAGGCGACGGGTGCCATAGCATTGAGAAGATGGCCGATGATGGCTGCATGTTGTCATGAGAGCTGCTCAGAGGGCATCCAGTCCATCCGGGACCATCGTGCTGGGCCGCTCGACAAGCGCACAGGAGAAAGGCACTCCCTGTCCCAGAAGGTTTGGAAGAGAAAACAACGGGCTTGCACCTGTCAGACCCTGGACCTGCTACATTCGCAAGCACTGGAGTTTCATTGTGGAAACTGCATATAAAGCTCATTGAAAACAAAAAAAAAAAAATAATGCAACCTGCTGCTAGCAACATAGAGAAAGCCAGACCATGATATAGCTCTAAAAATTCGAGTGAGCTTCAGCCGGGGAGGGCTGCATTCCAACCCCACCCAAATCATAAAGCTGAGAAAACTTCAATGGGCTCTAGCTTCTGGATTATTATTATTATTATGACAGGGTTTTCCTCTCAGGATTCAGACTCTCTCTAAATGGTGGGAAAAAGGGTTTTATACAACCTCCAGTCTCCACATGACAAAGTGACTGCCTATTCCTACAGTCATCTGAACAGAATAGACGGAATAAGCTATTGTCTGTGCTCAGAAGTCAGCGACTGCACCGGCACTTGATTGGTCCAGGATGTAGAGGAACAAAAAGGTCATTGAATAAAAGAAGAACAATACTTTTCATGAAACAAATGAGCTTTTGCTAATTTATAACATGTTTGGTTTGGGTATCATATACATCAAAATGATGTAATTAGTAAATGTCATTTTCTGGAGAGAGAGAGCTCAGCAAACCCTTAATGATGGGAATTTCCTGCCCCGGACTGGAGTATCTGGACTACCAGGACATCATAAAGATGCTGTATTTCACTAATAATTAGAATGGGCACGAAAGAGGGACCTAGATGTGTGACAAGGGAAAAAGGAAAAAGTTCACCTACTGCAAAGGTTAGTTACGCCAGAGGATTAATGAGAGAAATACAATGGACTGAAGGCTAATTAAGAACTGTCTTGCACATTCCACACCCAGGGTTTGAAACCTGGAATCTGGTCCTACCTCCAAATATCAACAGTGCTCAAACCCGTCACCGTTTGGCTCCAGCCCTGACCATTCGGCTGATGATCTTCCTGTCGTGGGCACGATCATAAGTTCAGCTCCCAAAGCACCTCAGTCAGAGGGACGTCCAGACTGGGACAGAAGCTTTGCAGATTGTGCAGCGCTCTGCTGAACACATTAAATTGCAAGGGTGATTTCCAGTAAGAAACCTCCATATGCTCAACGCAAACTTCAACTTTGGAATTTTTGAGGGCGTTGCTCCCCTGGACACACACGGTCACATTCACAACACAAGGCAGGCTCACACCAGAGGTTACACTTTCAAGGTCTGAGGGAGAAGCTGCTCTTGTGATGCTCTTCTGAAAGAAGGGAGTGAGAAGTACTGGAGACCTCATGTAGGAGACATTTCTCAAGCAGAGTCACTCCAGGTTGTGTAAGACCGTCTCTCAAGACTCCTGATACTAAAAAAGCCAGACCTGCTGCAAGACATGAGGGACCTAGGAACATATAGAACCTTCTCATTAAGGAAAACAGTAAGTATTTTGCCCTTTCTTTGCAAATTAGTCTTGAGACTAAGCTGAGGGTAGACTTGTCCAAGCCCACCAGAAAGAGCAGCTGGCTGCAGCAGTGAAAGCCAAAACCTCTAAAACCCTTCTTCAGATATGCATCTGCCCTCTTCAAATAAGCATATCAGCTACATCTGGGAGACGCCCAAAGAACCTCCTTGCATCTCTTCCTCCAGGTCCTGAAGCCAGTTCTGAGCTGAATGTTGTAATAATGACAGAAAAAAAAAAAAAAAAAATTTCTGCTTGCATTATAGAATCATAGAATAGTTTGGGCGGGAAGGGACCTTTAAAGGTCATCTAGTCCAACCCCCCTGCAATGAGCAGGGACATCTTCAGCTAGGTTGGGTTATAAGGGATGAAGAGACACAGCAAATAGCCAGGGGTCTACCAGACTCAAAGAGTCTACCAAAAAGGCTAAGCCCTGGTGCAATCGCTGAGACTTGGGAGACAACAGCAATCCACTGATCAATTTTCATTTCGTATGTTGTTGACCATTTCCCTCCAGGAGTTTTGCATCAATTTTTGGACTCAAAGCTCCTGCTGTAGCACGAAGATCTTCAGGATGCCTTGAGAGCCATGCGGCACGCTCTGTTCCCCAGGGCTCACTGGAGTTCAGCTGCTCTCAAAGCGATGCTGACAAGGCAGGACACTGGACCAAGTTGCCACCTAGAAAGTCTTTTCTCATGTGAAAAATCCAATAAGCCAGTTTATGAACAGAAATCTCCTCTGGCAACGGCCACAGCATCTCTGAGCCATGCGATAAATATGTTACATTATTTCATGTTTCCTTCTTCACAGGAATTACTCGGGCACATGCGAAACAATAACACAATTTGGAGAAACTTCCTTGATCATTTGTACTGCAACTTTGTTCTTCGCAGCAAATTAAATGTATGGGGGAACAGAACCAAAGGCCCAAAGGGCCAGCAAATACTAATCGCAGAGCCCCTTCTGCCAGTAATGGGCATGTTTGAGCTGGAAATGTTTAACTGTTAGGGATTTTCACCTCTCTATTAGCAAAGGAAGGACACCTCTAAATGTGACATTCTTCTCCCCAGGAAATACCCTTACATTCTCTGCTAGCTCAGAAAGGAAAACACTCCACCGCAAATAATTTACTTCACACCCGCTTCTTTCCTTTTCTTTAATTTGCTCTTTCAAAAATTCCTTCTGCTGCCAATTTTTCTATCTTTTATGAAGATTAACCCAGCAATTCCCACATTTGTGAGCAGCTCCAACGGAAATCTGCTAAATGAATAATCTTGAGTCAACAAAACCATATTCTGATGGGCCCTGGCTGAGCCAGCTGCGTTTGTGTGGCTGCGAAAAGGAAAGCACAAATTTTCTCCTCAGAGGTAGAGCTAAAAGGCAGAAAAGGTTACCACGCATCCGTTGATCCTCTGTACATGCATCACTGTTTCTCTGCTCTCAGCAAAGCAATGTCAGTATAACTCTCTTTGTACAACGGATGTGCCCATCTCCCCCAAAAGCTGCCCTGGTGGCCTGGGCAGGGGCTGAGGGTGCATCAGGCAGCGGCACTCAACCTTTCTGCCTGGGGAAGGGTTATCTGTCCCCAGAGAGGGGAGAAAGCTCTACACTATGGCTTTTCTCTGGCCACGGGACCACATTACGGGACACACATTGCACAATCCTGCTTATGCACTGGGCTATTTCCCTAGGTTACGTTCAGGAAAGCGGCTCCAGGTTAACGCTCCTGATCTCAGGCCAAGCAGGAAAGCTCAAGACACCGGTGCATCTGGACAGGGCAGGTCCAGCAGGATGGCAGCGCTGCAGAGAGCAGGGAACAGCCAGACACTCGCCCCGGCTGCTGCAGCCCTGCCTCGTACAGTCCCACAGCCAAGTGAGGTCCGTGTCTCTGTACTGCCCTGCCTGCTGGCAGCTCTCTTAATCATACGGGGAACAAGGATGCAGCCCTTCCTGCACAGCCGGGCAGACACCAGCCCATGACACACTGGGACAGCAGGTAAAGGTGTGACTCACAGACAATCCACCTTTTTCTCAGCAAGCTTCTTGTTTACCATAAATGAGCGCATACAGCCCACGTTCAGTTCCTCTAAGCAGCACCCCAGTTTAACTCTGCCTCGGGCTCACCAGGTGATCAGGACATGTCCATAATCTCAACGATATATCAGCTCTCTACAGTTACAGCTATTATTAAAATAGCTGTATCATGCCACAAGCGGGATTCAAAGAAATCAGGTTAATGGGCTGTGTGAGAGGGCTTGTAGGTGGGGAGTGAAAGGGAACTTGCTGTAGAGATGAATAGCCCATGACCGCATGTGGGTGTAGAGGTGTGTGGGTGGCAACGCACCAAAGAAATGGGTGGCTCTTGTTTGTTCCAGTGGTTCCCTACATTTTTGATGTCTGGCTGGACAGAAGCAATAAAGATATAACTCCGGTTAAACATTCGTTTACTGTCTACTTAGAAAGTACACCACTAAGCTAACCAGTCTCTTCTCATCGTATCAGTCCAATGTCATGTATGGCGCCAGTAACTGCATTGTTCAAGCCTTGTCTTTGGATTTAGTAGAGTGTATGTTCCCACAGGTCCCTCACCCGAACGCTGGTAGATAAGGATGGAGCCACCACTCTGTGTCCTCAAACATTTTGTGGCCCTTTCCTGCAGATGGAGGGACCAGAGCCCTCTGTAGAGCTCCAGACATGACAACATTGCAGATCTGAATTGCGGGCAGTTGAGTTTTATCCCCAATTCCTGTCCTTTAATATCTTCTGACGTTCCACCTGCCCGTTCACAAAGGGAAGTGTGAAAATGACAGCAAGCACGAGAAAGCTTGGTCTATCAAGACCTTCACAGATTCAGTGGGCAGAAGTGACCACCTTCTGCATAACACGGTGCCCTCAAATGTCACCCAGGATTCAGGCCCGTCCTGTGCACAGCGCAAGAGAAGGACTTTTATAACCATGCACTATCTGGCAGTGTCCTGGAAGAGTAGTTAGTTTTCAGCGTTGATACATACACGGCTTTGATGTAGTGAGGGTCTCTGCATGCTTTTGGAGTGAGAGATCATTGAGAACAGACAGATACTCAGCATTAGGTGTTACCAGCAAGCTCACAACCAAACTCCACCGAAATGGTCACATAGCTATGAACCCCTGACAACTTATTAAAGCAACTCACTGGTTTGGGGAGAGAGAAAGCATATGTTCACCATAGGTCTAACCAAGAAGTCTCATCTGAACACTAGCACGGATGCTCCCACATTTCCACACACCCAATTTCCAGGGAAGCGGCCACAGAAAAGCAGTCATTCTTCACAGAGTTTTCATGCTTTAGTTTTCTCTGATTTGGGAGCTGCTCTCCTGATAAAGAGCTGGCACAAACGGTCAGCTGTCACCTCCACAGAAATCACTTCCTTCACCAGACTAGATTTCAGCATTTACTCACAGCCATGGGAGACCTAGGTCCCTATGGAAAACTTCTTCCAAACCCCCCCAGAAAAATCCCTCTGATCAATGCAAAACATTGATCCCGATTTGCATGTTTGAATTAGTCTCACACCCTGCTTGGTGCTGTTCTGTCCCCTATTGCCCAAATACCCTACACCTCTGCAAAAGGCCCGATAGCAGGCAATGGCAGTCCAGCACCCCAAACACAGGAAGATCTCACCTGGATGGAGGAAAGTAATAGGATCTAACAGGGCAAATCCCGATGGGGAACGTTGCCCTGAGTTCAGCCAAGGGAAATCTTCCCATTACTGTGGCACTGCGTTAGGACAGGATAGAGGCAACAACTCTGGAAAGGAAGAGAGTCTGGTACCTTCTGACCATCCCTATGTGACAGGTACAGGTACAAACTGTGCACTCAGAATTTCAAAGACTTCTAACACAGCAGTGGCTTCTGTGACTTACTAGCCTTTAGGGTGAAGCAATGTCAATTCACTTTGATCTGCTGGCAACTGAGAGCTCCACACTTCATCCAGCCCTGAGACTTTCTGGAGTACGACCCCCAACCACTGCTGGAAATCAACAACTCAGCAGTCTCTGGCAAAAGAGTCTGCTGGCTCAGGGAACTGGTTGTGACTTGTGGCTTCTCCCCAGCTCACCACCCAACATGTTACTGACCAAAAGTCACTGCCATCGATGCGTGCTGCCTGTCTTGCACACAATGAATTGGATGGTTTCTGCCTCGCTGCCAATGGATATCACTCCACATGCAAAGCCTGCAATCACCTTTTCTGATGGGTGTAGTACAAATTTGCTAATGCTACTGGCTACCCCTCCACATTGGCATGAAGAAATGCCAGGTGAGCGGCACAGCTGCTGATTGTGCTATGGTGGATCCATTAGTAAGAGAAAGTATCAGCCTGTAAATCTGCACAACCGAAATCTCCCAGTAGCACTGAATTGAAGAATGAGTTTGGGCCATCACAGGAACCTAGTCTGAACTGTGACCCACTAACATAGAAATTAGTGGCTGCTTTCGTTGGTTTAACAGTATCCAACGGGATTATGTATAGCACATTTCCAGGCCAGCTAAGCTCTACACAAAGCACTACAAAAAATACAGCAGTACTGAGTCTGTTGTCAGAGATGCTTTGGAGTCCCCAGCAATACAAGGTTTAGACCCTTCAGCAGATTTCTAAGCAACAAAACATACTAATCTCTGTTATTTTAGGAGTGAACTGAAACAACTTTGGTGTTTATACACCAAAAACCTCAACCATACTGTGATCATTGCTATGTTTTGCTAAGAAAGGTCCTGCTCTTTCAGTACTGTATTTGTACAGTGGCTTTTGTTGGTATTTCCTCATCCAGGCTGCAGTCACTCAGAGCATGGTGATTTCTGTGAATCTTCTAGTCACCCTTGCTGGCTGCCCCTGAATGACCACACAGTTAGAAATAACGTGAATGAAAGTAACACGAATAGCAATTTTAAAACCAAGCTTGGTTTCACCAATTTGCCTATCTGGAGAGTAAGAGATAAAAGAGTCATAGCTGAGAACCTGTTCCAAGAACTGATGCCAACCAGGACACAGCAGAAGCATGCAGTTATTGGTTGCTGTTTTCCCCAAACTGCTGCCTTCAGAAGAGCAGATACACCCATGTCTGGGATATTGTAGGTCAATGTTCTAAAACAGGCTTCCTGGGCACTTCTTTGGACCCAGCCCCCTGGCCTCTGTCCCACCTTCTTCTCTACACCATACAAAGATAGTCCCTCCATACTTTTTCCTCCTCTTCCTTATGTCCTTTTTCAGCTTTCCTTCATTCTTTATGCTGAGACCTTTACAGGCAACATCGCCTTACCTATTCAGTGCTTATTCTCCCCTTAAACATCCAGCACATCCTACAATCTCTGGGCTCGGGCTCGGGCTCCAAACAAAACTGTATCAGCAGCAGACCAAGGATAAGCATCTTCCCACCTTCCCTTGTCTCTCTCCAACTCACCATTTTTATCCTGCTATGGTGCTGGCTAACAACAGAGCTCAGGGCAGTATTTTCCATCACGAGGAACACCTGTATCTGGGTTTAGGAAGAGCTTCCTGGCAGGGCTGCCTTGCCTCAGGTGAGCTTAGTGATGCCACCTTCGTTAAGAGCCTCATGACAACCACAGCAGTACATTAGCAGGTGGATATATTTCCTATCTTTAACCATATCCCCACTGTTTGCAGGATGAAGCAATACTTTGAAACAGGTCTATCAGAGAGGATATTTTGTGGGATTATATGGCTTCTGCACCACCCACCCTAAGTGTACCAGTGAACTGGCCCCCCCCAGGCAAGAAGAGCAGGCAGGAGGGAGCGAGCAGAATTTGCTCTAGCAGTCATATCCCTGCCAGACTTTTATCTCCAGTATCTTGTGTCATTACTTTCCTGCTAGAGCTCCGCTAGTGGCAGCCACTGCTGGAGAGCTAGCATAGGGGAAGCTGTCCCTGGTGATATTTCTGCCCTGTCATCTACATTGGGTCTGAGAAAAAGCAGATACCACGGTGGTTAAAATTCAAGGCGATAGGATATAGACTACCCTCCCATTCCATCACCTGCTACCATGTTTGATGGAAGAAGGAATGGGAAACGACCAGGAAAAAGGCTCATAAAGGCCTAGCCATAAATCTCAAATAAAAAAGCTACATCTAGGAATACTTTAAAGCTGGAGTTAGTGCTTGCAAATGAATGCTCACTGTTTTCATCAGTTTGAATAGTTAGCAGAAATTAATCAGCTGTGAATTGTTTCTAAAATGAGACAAGAAGCAGCACTCATCTGCAGGAGGGCTGCAGCAAGCATGAAGTGAAACACAACATGAAAATGTGGCCAAAACTCTTAAACGGGAAAACAAGCAGGCACCAAAATAAGCAGTTGTACAATATATTGTGTGAAGTGCCTTCAGTGGACAATTCATCATGAAGAGAATAAAATGTTTCCCAGTACATGAGATAAAGCATCCCAATTTGGTGACATTCTCCAAAACCTGAGCTGCCACTGTGTACGTTTCAAGACCTGAAGGCTAAAGCCTCTGCTAGATCCTAGATAATAAACACACTAGACATCTAAATTGTTATATATCTTGGCATTTGACCAGCAAAATGTCCATGTAAAACCGTATGCCAGTAAATCTGCCTTCTGCTTTTAAGCTGATTATTCAAGGGTTAACTATGAGATCCCCTAATGAATTAATAAAACCCAGACATATTTTTAAAGCTATTGGTTCATCGCAACATCTATTTTGGAGCGTTCTGAATGTATAAAAAACAAGATGGAAATGCTTTGTAACCTACAAAGAGTTCGTTAGTTGTGGTATATGTCATTTGAAACCTTCCTTCCTCTACCTTTGCTGCAACAGTGCAGATTTTGTTGGGAATGGACCTCAAACAGAATCTTGCATTGGACCTTCCTTCCCCCAAAGTTGAAAGGGTGCTCCAAATCCAGTCCCCAGTGCACAACCTGATTTTACCAATTAATCCATTCAGTATCATGATTGTGGTGCAGTTCCCTGGCTTAATCCAGATATCCCAGCTCGTACCCTTTCTGGGCTGGAGTGATGCCTTTTACTCAGGTGTCCTGCTGCGGCGTAAGGAAGGTTTCAACAGAAAGAGAGTCAAAACGCAAGCAATCTACGAGGCTGTATTTCTTTGTACCTTGTAGCTAGTTCCGCAAGTTTTGTCATAAGGATTGGGCTCTTGCCAGAACTGGGACATCGCCGATCCTAATCTCAGCCGTGCATCCCAAGCACTGGCTGATGCTCAGAGACACCACCCTTTGCTCTCAGCTCTGCCACAGGCTGCTGTGCGTCCGGGCAAACCGCATCGTCCCTGCTCTATTCGGGCACTGAGGAAGGGATTAATCTCACCTCACTTTAGGTTTCTAAAAAATTAGGGGTCTCACCTAATCTAGTCATGTGGGTTCCTCTGAAGTTAACAGAGAGAGAAGGGTTTCTGCAGATGATGATTCATCCTGTCTAGCACAGTCCCCTCCCGGGTGAGCTATATGGTCCCATCTCTCAGTGTTGACTTAAGAGGAGATGTAGATAATTAACTAGACTGTTTACCTATCACATGGCTAAAGTAAGGTGAGACAAATGCCCTCCTAAGCTGTGAGAAGAAGAGTTTCCCACTCTGGGTTTGTGTACGTACGTGTAGGAAGAACCACACAGAATGCCCCCATGCCTCACCCCAGGCTTCTGAACAAAATAGCACATCAGCCTCACCCAACCGTTTAATCCCTCCATCATGACCGCTACATCTCTTCCAGGATGGGATGGATGCTGCTGTCTGCCCTCTCCAAGGTGATCTGGTCACCTGGGGAGACTTTAGTGGTTGCCCCTTTAAGCAGCCTCTGACAAAGGGAACGCAGGGACAGAAGACTTCTTGATCCCTCCCTGCTGGCTACGGGTGGCAGCACAGCCCTATAGAAGAGCATCAAAGAGCCTGATGGGGAGTCCCCACCGTTGCTCAGCTCAAGAGAGGCTCCTGTGCAGGCTGTGAAGGAGCAGCTCCGTGCCTGTCCAAGGGCTGCTGCCTGGGGGCGAAGCAGCAGGAGGAAGGAGTCGGTACCCATGTACCATTGTTTTGCATCATTTAACACTCACAGATGAAGCGATTATTGCTCGTCCATTTGGGGCTCATGATGCGGTCAAGTACCAGCTTTCTTCAGTCTGCTAAATTACCTGATGAAACTTCCAATTTAAAGAATACAGCCGGGAGCCCGTGCAAGCATAGCTCTTGCCAGCCAACTAGATCTGCTGTCACATATGACTGACAAGATATTTATGCTGATGGGTCAACAGACAGACAGACAGACAGATTCATTATTTTTCTTCTCCCTCCTCCCATTATCTAAGCCCCTGTGCCATCCACAGCCACTGGAGTGAATGTTCATTTCTATTCCATTGTCATACTAACTACTGCTCTAGTTTAAGTATTCTTTTGAAGCCCAAGAACAATGTGCGCAAGGCGCAAATCCATCCCGCTCCTCCATGGCTAAGTAGGGCCATTAGACAGGAGAAACAATAGAAACGCAGCGGGTGCTCTGTGTTTGCTCCCTGCATGGCCGCACACAAAGACAAAAAGCGAGGAGGGCTGGATGGGCCAGGGATGGGTATTGGATACCCTGATGCACTCATTTTCCCAGCATCCCCGGATCACAAAGGAAAAGAGGTTTTGCATGGGCCTGCAGAGGCTACATCAGTCACTGGGCACAGGACCTCATTGTCTGGTTTGTTTTGTTTCCCTGAACAATATGTTGCTTTCCTCTTGGAGGGCTGATGCTAGCATAAACTCATCACCACGTTATGTCAAAATGTCAGCATGCCACATCGCCACATCTCCGCATGAGGCTGCCTCATGGGCCCCCACTAGGATTTCTGCATCCAATCATTTCCCATAAGCAGTGTTTGCAGGATGTGAGATCTTCTTAAAATAGGACAAACACAGAAATCCTGGAGCCGGTGGCAGCCCTCGCTCATGTCTCTGTCTTGAGTGACTCCATCTGGACAATCTAGGATTGCTTTTGATGGGCTGTGGAAGCAGCTGCTCCTGGTTAAAGTCTTTTTTACTAGAAATAAATACAAATGCTACGGGTAAAACGTCAGGATGGTCGTCTTCTCTCTTCAGTCATTAGCAAGTTTTACCTCCAGTGAGGGGATTTTAAAAAGGATTTTCTTACTTAAGTGGCCAGCTGTATTTTAAATACCTTTAACTTTTACCAGTGTGCAGCTCCTAGAAGTTACAACTGCAGCTTCCCCTGGTGCACAAGCAGGTGCAACTCCACTGAGCCCCACAGACCTTCTCCTGCCAGCACTGAGCCTCCACATCTCTCCAGAAATTCAGCCTTGGGCATTCAACAGCATCTGCCCAACGCCGGGCCACCAGGAGACTGAGGAAAACAGAAGAGCTTAGCAAGAACCCGGCGTGGCCACCACGGCTGGTGGCAGCACACCTCCTGCTACAAGGAACCAGCCTGGAGGAGGCAGATACCACCGGGGTGACAGCGTGTCATCAGCCTCCGATGGGTGCGCGATTAGATGCCGTCCACCCCCCCGGCCACTCCAGAAGCACTTCCCAACACCCTCCTCCGCTCTGCCCTCAGTCCTGCCCCACTGGGACAGCCCACACGGTGGCTGCGCTGAGGCCGTACGCCTCTGACTCCGGGATTCGCTCTGCCAAATCTCACATGCCAGAAGTCTGAGGCTTCTTCCTTCCACTCTCGGAAGCCAGCGCCACAATGCTGGGCCCCTACCAAACATCCCGTGGGCTCGGTCTGGGGGACGGGAGAGGAGGGACTGGTCAGGCGGAGCATGGATCCACGCCACTCCCCGGGGGAAGGGTTAAAACTGCCTTTCACTGGTTTTCTGTGACAGATCTCTTTACTCAGTGCTATATAATATAGCTCCAAACATATTCTAAGTAGCCAAAGGCTGTCCGGCCATCTGTTTGAAGACACAGACCTTCTGATGCAGGAGTTCCCAAAGCCTGGCCCATGGGACATTTACTACGGAGCCTGCAAAGGGCATTTTTCCCCTCTGAGGAGCCAGCCTTGTTTTGTTACGCTGCCTCGGGCCAGTGTCCCATCCACGAACATCGACCCATACACGACTCGTGTATGAACAAAATCATGGGAACCTCTGCTCCAAGTGAGACATCTCCTTCCTCTCCAACTCTCCCCAGCCAATCTCACCCACAACTTCGAGGTTCAAAAAAAAAAACAGAGAAAGATTTGGTCATCTCCCAGGTACCTACCCTCAGTTCCAGCCATAGCTTCCAGGAGGGCTTTTCATGAGAAATCCCGGTTTTATCCAGCTATCTCAGGTGAAAGTGCCAAATGACTGCATGGCTTTCTTGCTGACTTTCAAAGGAAATTCGGCCTTTACCGCCAGGTGCATTTGCAAATGGTATCCATGGCCTGCACTGAATTAATTAGGAGAGAAACAGACCCACATAGCTGAAATGCGTACGTATCTATAACTATTTCTTGTATTACACATTTCATTTTATGTATCTATTCAGATTTAAAGCAATAAAGGTGCCTTTCGAAGGCACCTTTCAAAGGCTCTGGGCGCTCCCAGCACGATAAATTAGATGACAAACGCAGCCAAACAAAATCCCAGCAGTGCCGAAATCACCTCCTCCGGAGGAACTCGGCCAGCCCGGCGCTGCTCCCTTCCTCCGTGAGGAAACTGCCTCCTTAAACTTCCCCGTGCCGCGTTACTCGCTCCGTTTTCTCGTCCCCCCAGCAGTGCTGTTTTCCCCCCCCGAGACCTGCGGGGTGACATCTAGAGAGATCCCCCGCTCCGCCTCACCACCGCTTGGTGCAGCGCATTGCGGGGTCACCAGCGGGAACCCCCCGAGGTTTGTGGGGCGCAGCACCCACCTCGCTTCGCTCGCGCTGCCGGGGGAGCGCAGCATTGCTGCTGCTCAGAAGCTGGGGAGAAGGGGATTCGGCAAAGTGGCCCCTCAAGGAGGGCTGCCCCCCTCCACCCCTGAAGCAAGTAGAAGGATGGGGCCCCTCATCCCACAAGGTCCCTATTGAGGGAGGCCCAAGCCAGCCTTGCCCCGTGCTGTGGGGTGATAAACCACGCAGGCGGGGTGTCTTTGTGTCCTTAAAACATGAAATCCCTTAAAACACGAAATCCCTTAAAACATGCAAAGTATCTGCCGGCGGGTAAAATAAAGAGGAAGCAAAAAGTGTCACAAACTGCCCTGATTGCTTGGGACCCGCAGGAATCCCAGTGCCACGCATACACCTGCCAGTGGGCTGTGGGTCAGCTGGGATATCACCCAGAATCGCCGAATCATGGTCAGGGTTGGAAGTGACCTCTGGACATCATCTAGTCCAACCCCTCCTGCCAGAGCAGGGTCACCTACAGCATCACTGCCCAGGCAGTGGTGGTAAAGAAGGTGAGATCAAGGGGGGTAGTGTTAAAAAAAAAAAAAAAAAAAAAAAATCAAATTTTACAAAGCACTTTTTAATGGTTTTTTTGACTTTTCAGCTCTGCTGTGTGCCCCAGCGGAGGGTTTCTGGCGAGGCGAAGCCCGGGGCCGGGCGGCTGTGCCGGTGGGGCGCTGGGCTGGGGTGGAGGTTTGGAGCTGCTGTGGCATCTGGCATGAAAAAATGTCCCGGGAAGCTGTTACATTAAATGGCCAAATCGATTTATTGAATGGCAGGTGTTAGCTACAAACAGATGGAGAACATAAAGGCATAAGCGGGCATTTGTATGGAAAAGAAGCCATCGATTTGTAGCGAGGGAGGCTCAATAGTGATCGTTATAGCCTTTAATAGAAATGTTCTTATTTTTTTATGGGCCGGGCGCGGAGCGACAAAGGCTGCGGCGGGGAGCGGGGGAGCGGGGAGCGGGGG
>NW_009647046.1:4351048-4352226 GCF_000708025.1 Charadrius vociferus
GCGCGGCAGAGAGGCACGCGCCGGGCCTCATTACAATGAGAATGGGGCAGGCTGGAGGGGCCATGTGGCAGCAACAGTTTGCAAATCCCCCCTCCTTCTGTGCAAATCGGGAAACATTTCCAAACATTTGTACCCCAAATCGACCACATTAACACCCCTCGGAGCGGCGCTCCCTGGAGGGATGCTCCGCGCTACGGACATTTAGGCAGAAACAAAACAAGCAAGGGGGACTTTTTTTTCTTTTCTCTTTTTTTTTTCTTCTTTTTTTTTCTTTCTTCACTTTTTTCTTTTTCCCTTCTTTCCCCTCTTTCTTTTTTCTTTTTCCCTTCTTCCCCTTTTTTTCTTTTTCCTTCTTTCCCTTCTTTCCCTTCTTTCGCTTTTCTTTTTTCCTTTTTTCTTTTTCATTTTTTCTTCTCATTTTTCTTTATTCTTTTTTCCTTTTATTTTTTCTTTTTCCTCTTCCTTTTTTCTTTTTTCTTTTTCTTTATCCTTGTCCTTTTTTCTTTTTTCCTTTTCCCTTTTTCTTTTTTCTTTTTTCCTTTTTCTTTTTCCTTTTCCCTTTTTTCCTTTTCCTTTTTCCTTTTCCCTTTTTATTTTTTCTTTTTCCTTTTTCTTTTTCCTTTTCCCTTTTTCTTATTTCCTTTTCCCTTTTTCTTTTTTCCTTTTACTTTTTCCTTTTCCCTTTTTCTTTTTTCCTTTTCCCTTTTTCTTTTTTCCTTTTACTTTTTCCTTTTCCCTTTTTCTTTTTTCCTTTTACTTTTTCCTTTTCCCTTTTTCCTTTTTCTTTTCCCTTTTTCTTTTTTCCTTTTACTTTTTCCTTTTCCCTTTTTCCTTTTTCTTTTCCCTTTTTCTTTTTTCCTTTTACTTTTTCCTTTTCCCTTTTCTTTTCTCTTTTTTCTTTTTTCTTTTCTCTTCTTTCTTTGTTTTTTTTTTTTTTTCTTAGTGTGTGTCAGCCTTGAACCGGTGCGGAACTTTTCTACCTAAAGAGTTTAGCAGCCATCGGGGAATCCCTCTCGCAAAGCGGGGCTGCGCACACGGAAGGGCTGGCGAGCACCGAATAAAACGGGCGAGGGGCTAACTTAAAAAGGGGATCAAAAAGGCGACCAGCCGAGCCAGCCCCAAACCGCAGAAGCGCTACCGAGAAAGGCGCGCAAGGTGCAGAATAAAACACGCGGCTC
>NW_009647046.1:4353381-4354801 GCF_000708025.1 Charadrius vociferus
GGGCACGTCGGGCCACTGCTCAGCATCCCGGCAGTGCCCCCCCCCCCGGCAAAGCCCGGGGCTCTGAGGGCCCGGGTCGTCCCGTCCCGTTTCCCCCCCCGGGGACATGTACCCCTCCGAAATGAGCCGAAGGGCGCTGAGCAAGCGGAGGGAGGACGCTGCGCTCTTGGTCTCCAAAGATGACCCGGGATGGCGCGTTGGGCAGAGGACAGAGTTTGCAGGAGTTTGCGCTTCTAATCTGCTCCCGGTCGACTTTCAGGCTCAGCTGTTTGATGTTTGATGTTATTAATGCACCTTTTTTTTTTTTTTTATCCGAACTCCGTGTGCGCGTGTGTGTCAACATGCAGCAGGTGGTTTATTATATTCCCCGGTTATTTATTACTTTATTACGGGCTCTCTTTATAGCTGGAATCACAATAATGCCCTGGAGTTTCGAGGAGGATTTCACGTCTGTTTTGCACCGCTCACTCGAGCTTCTGAAAATATTTGGGTTGGGGGGGGACACACGACACCGACACGTGGAGAGCTGGAGCGACTCCCGCTCCTGCCGGGAACGAGGGAAACTGGGTGCAAAGTTTGAGTCGAAAAATAGCAGCCACCCAAGGGCGGCTGAGCGGGTTGGGGAGCGTTTTGGTTTTTTTTTTTTTTTGGGGGGGGGGAGGGGGGGATTGCACCCCTCTGGCCAGGTTTTGGGGAAGGCGAAGGTTGGAAGCTCTTCGCCAGCCGCCAAGGTGGCCGCTTGGGCAGGATGGCAGAGGGGTTTGGCGGAGCTGTGAAAAGCAGAGATGAGCTTGTCTTGCTTTAACCTACATTAGCTCCGGGTCCATATGGTAGATGCTGCCTGTGGATCCTCAGCACCAAAGCGAGGGCCTATTCTTGCACGCCGCCCTGCTTGTGCCAGATGGTGCCTGGACCAAGTGGCCATGCGTGGGGTGGCTCTGGTTAGCCTAATAAACGTCCAATACAAGTCAAAAATCAAAACACACACATACTAACATCTGCTAGAGCCTGCAGTACCCAGCTAGCCTTTCAATACTGAATTAAAGAGCCCCACAGCCCTTCTGTTCCCCTAGGTTAGACACTCATTACCATTTATCAAGCACTGATGTTATCTGGCCTCTCATTTTATTTAGTACCGAAGCTATTAGCATCAGATTTGATTTTGACAGTTGACGCTGCTGCTGGTAAAGCCGGATCTGGCCGGGCGGATCGCTGCAAAATTCCGAGTTCATCAGCGGCGACACATTCCTCCTTCCCACTTGTTTACGAGGTCAGATTTGATTTTGACAGTTGACGCTGCTGCTGGTAAAGCCGGGATCTGGCCGGGCGGATCGCTGCAAAATTCCGAGTTCATCAGCGGCGACACATTCCTCCTTCCCACTTGTTTACGAGGACGAGACAAAAGAGCTCCTCTCGCCTG
>NW_009647046.1:4356519-4357570 GCF_000708025.1 Charadrius vociferus
CCCCCCGCGAAAGGAAAGATGGAAAAGGGGGAGGGCTCGGCCGGCAGCCTGACTGACGGTTTACATAATGAGCTTGCGAGGATGCGAGGCAACTATATAAACAGCTCGCAGGGAAGCGAGTTTCCCATTTACTGCGCACCGCTGGCACCGGGGAAAGGAGGAGCGGTTTCCACGCCAAGCACTCCCCCTCCGCGTCCCTCGCCCCGACCCACCCCGGCTCTGGAGTTTCATTTAAAGGCGACCAACAGCGCCCAGAGGTCCGGCTGGCAGGATTAATTCCCCGGCAAAGGGACGACGGCTCGACACCTGGATTTTACCTTCCGATCGTCTGCTGGTGCCGGGAGAGGGGGGCGGTGTGCGTGTGTGTGTCGGGGGGGAATAATTTGGAAGAGCAGGTTGCTCCGGGAGAATCGCCGCGACGCCTCTCTTGGCACCCTCGGCCGGGAAGCGCTGGCTTTGGACCGTTTTGAGGAATACAGGAGGAAAAGCTAAAACCCACCCAGAAGCGGGAGCTTGAATCACACGAGGATGACAGCCCGGCGCATCTTTGGCTTGACGTTTCTGTTAATGGCTTTGCAGCAGGTAACCCCACACGGCCAAAAAAAAAAAAAAAAAGAAAGAAAAAGAAACAAACAAACAAAAAAGGGTTGGCGAGATGTAAAGCGGGTGATGGAAGCAAAGTTCGCACGGCAAAGCCCGGGGGTAAGGTCTGATGTGGCTATTTTGTGTGTGTCTCCCCCTTTGTGCAGAGGGTGTCCGGCTCTGGCGTCTTCCAGCTGGAGCTGCACGAATTCGTGAATAGCCACGGGTCGCTAGCCAGCGGCAAGCCCTGCTCGCCACACTGCCGGACCTTCTTCCGCGTCTGCCTGAAGCACTTCCAGGCAGTGGTCTCCCCGGGCTCCTGCACCTTCGGCAGCATCATCACCCCGATCCTGGGAATGAACTCCTTCAGCATCAAGGACACGGAGCGATTTGACAGCCCCATCAAGTTGCCCTTTAACTTCACGTGGCCGGTGAGACCCCGCGCTAAGCCCGCGTTTAAGGGCGAGGG
>NW_009647046.1:4358687-4362570 GCF_000708025.1 Charadrius vociferus
CCGCCCCCTGCTGATGCGGGCCCCGCTGTCCCACAGGCTCCCCGCTGCCCTCGGAGGACTGGCTCATCAGCCAGATGTCGATCCAGCGGTCGCTGTCGGTGGGGGAGGACTGGTCGCAGGACGTGCAGAGCGACCCCCTGACCCAGCTGCGCTACTCCTACCGGGTGGTCTGCAGCGAGAACTACTATGGCGAGAGCTGCTCCCGACTCTGCAAGCGCCGCGACGACCGCTTCGGACATTACGTCTGCGAGGCGGACGGTAGCCTGGCCTGCCTGCCGGGCTGGACCGGCGAGTACTGCACCGAGCGTAAGTGGCCCTGTAAAGCTCACAGAAGCCTCAGCGTGTTAAGGAGCATCACCCGCTTTGGCATCCCTCAGTCTGTGCTGGCGGGGCATTGGTGTGGGATGGGGATGATGCCCAAGAGGCCTTCGAGAAAACGCAACTCCCCCCAAGGCATCAGGGAGCTTATTTGATGAAGGGACCCAAAAGCGCATCCCCTTGCCCAATTCCTCCAGAGCGCCTGACCCTGGTTGTCGCTGTCTTTGCGGTCAGTCCTTAAAATAGGGTGGCTGCAACAAGGCTGTAACAAAGCACTGCGTGTGGTTACCCAGTAGACGCTTGGGGCCATGTTTTCATGCTGACCTTTCCACTCCCTGCCTGGAGAGAGAAAGCTCCACGCTGAGGACTTTGCCCCCCCTTGGCTGCAACTACCAACGCTGTGCTTCACCTCCGTGAGCGGTAGCAGCAAAGAAAGAGCGAGCAGAGAAAGGATCCTGGCTGGTATCCCTGAATCGGCGATATCTGTTCCAAGATAAAATGCTAGCAGCTTGCCCACACAAATGCTTCCACCGTTCCTGCTGCCAGAGGAGATGAGACAGGTGTTGCAGTGTAGTAGTGGGAATCTTTGCCGTGACCTCAGGGTCCTGTTGGGTTTTTTTTCAGTCTTTCGTTAGTGCAAGTCAAAGCCGCCTCCTCTTGCTCCTTTTCTAGCAAAGAGTTGCAAGAGTTCATATTTGTTGTATAAACAGAAAAACTAAAGGACAACTTTTCAAATGTTGGCTCTCCTTGTTCACTTCCTCCTGCTCCAGAACTCCCCGTACTGAGAACTTTTAAAACAAAGCTTTGAAAGTGCAAAACTGGTTTTTAAAGTGGTTGTTTTTTTTTTTTTTAAAAAAAAGATGGCATTTCCCCTTTTAAAAGTGTATTCTGTAGTGCCATGTGTATTTACTTAAATATTTCTGCTTTTTTATGTTCTCTTTACAGCCATCTGTCTGTCTGGATGTACTGAACAGAATGGATATTGCAACAAGCCCGGAGAGTGCATGTGAGTAGATGGCAATTGCAATCTGAACTTCAGTTAAAATGTCACCTTGTAATAGAAACTTAAACTCTTTTCCATGTCATTAATGTTTTAATTTGACTTTTCTTTTAGCTGTCGTCCCGGTTGGCAAGGCCGCTACTGTGATGAATGCATCCCCCATATAGGCTGCCGCCACGGGACTTGTAAAACACAATGGCAGTGCATATGTGATGAAGGATGGGGTGGCCTCTTCTGTGATCAAGGTTAGTTCTGAAGGTTGTGCTTACGGCTCTAGGCTGGATACTCCTCAGTACTGGATGAAGGAATCTGACCCATTGGATCTAGAATTAAACTTACGCAAGGCAGCGGTTCATAGGCATCAGTTTGTACTGCCGCTGTCTTAGGTACCACTTCTTGTATTTGTAGCAATTTTGTTTGAAAACAAGCAAACCTTTTTGGTAGCTGCAGCTTTCCTCTCGCAGAAAAGGTTTCTCTTTTGGGGAAAAAAACCCCAACAACCTGGATGAGTGTTGAACAGGCAAGTTTTCTGCCTGCTCAAGCCAAGTTTAACTTATTCCCTGTACAACTATAACAATTTACTAAATGCTTTCCAGCAGCAGTAAACACCATCATTTGGGCCTTCCTTATTTTGCATACAAGGAAGTTAACTCATGTGATAAGTCTGGAGCATGAGAGAAAAATCATGTAAGCAAGAATGAAAAGTACAGGTTCCATTTTAAGGTACACCGGACCACTTCCACCTATTCAACCCATTGAATCACTGAACCGTAGCCAGCTGAGCAGTCATGTCCTCAAGGCCATATATGCATTGCTGGCACAGAGATCATTAAGTCCTCAAAGCAAGCTAAGTCTTTTCAAGACAGTTATAGGATTAAGATGGCGAAGTCCGAATTAAGCAGGAAAAGTAAAGTCGCACATTTATTTCTGCTTGTAGTTATCTATTAACCAGTTGTATTCCAATTACTCTCTGGTATTTATAGAGACAATAAAGATTTTCTACTTATGTCCTCTGAACTTGCGTGCTTAACCTCTGTCTCAAATTTAAAGGGGAAAAAAAATGGACCGTCAAGCTTGGCAGAGCATTTAGACAGTTTAAACTACTAACGTTCATAACAAGAGAGCATGGTAAACAATCAATAAAAGATTTCTAGTGTTTGTTTAAATCTCCAAGCCAAAACATCTTTATTTCCTCCCTGCCTCCCCAGATTGTGCCTCAGAGCACACCTTTTAAAGATGGGACTCACTGTTTTAGTACATGACATGTTGTGCACAACCCGTGGCGTGTCTTGCGGAGAACATGCTTATGAAGGACGTTTTGCAACTTGGCATCTAAATCCCATTGCAGCTAACGGGTTTACGTGCACAAAAAAGGGAGGGTATACCAAAGCGCTAAGAAAGTTAAATTTATGCCAGGTGTCTCAAAATTCAGAGTTCATGTATTACAGTGATAGACGCAGAGAAATATCTGAAATCAATGATAATCTGAAACATATGATTATTGCTGATAATAACCTGGATAATAATCTCCGTATTCCTATTGATAGCAAAATGAAATACTTCATTGGAAATTCAAATTGTTGACTAAAGCGTTGTTGTATGAATGCCTTTTCCCAGCTGTCAAAGATGTTTACTCTAACTCCTGGTATCTTTGCAGATCTGAACTACTGCACTCACCACAGACCATGCAAAAATGGAGCAACTTGCATGAACACCGGTCAGGGCAGCTACACGTGTTCTTGCAAACCTGGTTTTACTGGTGTTGACTGTGAACATGAGATCAGCGAGTGTGACAGCAATCCCTGTCGGAATGGCGGTAGTTGCACGGTAAGGGCATTTTAAATGTAAAGTCTTTGTGTGAAGCAAGCCCCAGTATACCTTTTCAGAAATGGTTCTGTAACAACGTAATGGGAATTCGATAGTACACAGGTTCATTACCGACACTCACAACTATCATACTGAACCCTTCCCGAGAGGTGTCAGGGGAGGAAGTCTGTTACGGGAGGAGATGTATCATCTAGATTAGAACTAGTCAACTGATCCTTAGGTTTCTGTGGCAGCCATTATGAGAGCTTGGCAAGATCCAAGGTTGGTGAGGGAGCAGATCTGGAAAAAATAAGCTTCTCAAACCAAGGTTCATACAGAAATGCACTAAGTCTGTATTTTCAGAGCAAATGAAAGAAAACTTCTGCTTTCTGCTATGGCAGCGTAGTGACAGACAATACGAGGGCAATCAGCTGAAACCCTTTCTGTGAAATGGGCTTTTGCATTTTTATTTTCCTGCAGTCTAGTGTTTCAGTGGGTTTTCAGAACCCGGTCAATGACTGCTTCTACTTGTTGATAAAGACTGATCGATTATACATATCAAACATAATCTGATGCATTTTTAGATTAAAGCTAATGGCACAAGACCCTAGCTGCCTTCTCCCGAGGCTTTGGACATACAGTACTTGGAAAGAAGAAACAGTTTTGTTGTGATCTAAGTGGTGGGACTTATCTATAGCAAAGCAACGTAAGCCCCTGTAAAGAAAAAAAGGGCTCTCATACCAAGGATCAACAGCCTGA
>NW_009647046.1:4362609-4395916 GCF_000708025.1 Charadrius vociferus
AGGGGTCCCATTGGACAGTACTGGTGTTAGTAGTCATTTTGTTTAGCTGCCTGTAGGCTCTCTACAACTGCATCTGCTCTGCTTGTGCAGCTGCGTGATTACTCTTACACGCTGAGTATGGCTGATTCACAGCTCTATCCTTCACAGTCCAGCCTGCAGTTATTTACTCTCCAAATGTCGCTTTGGCCACATCAGAATGTGGAGAGCAAGGGACTGAACAGCGCTCACTGACAACCACAAATCAGCATGCAAGCAGTTATCATTTGGTACCATCAAATAACAGTGGCCTAATGTTGTGTTTTGCAGGATATGGAGAACGGTTATCACTGCCTGTGCCCCCCTGGCTACTACGGCACTCACTGTGAGCACAGCGCTTTGACGTGTATAGATTCTCCATGCTTTAACGGTGGTACATGCTTGGAAAAAGAACAAGGGGCCAGCTACACTTGCGTTTGCCCTTTCGGCTTCACAGGGTCAAACTGTGAAAAAAAAGTAGACAGGTGCACAAGCAACCCGTGTGCGAATGGTGAGTCTTTTTATCAAAAGAATCTCGTGTCTCTGACTCATTTGTGCTTTTCAGTGCAGAAGTGATAGAAATCCAATCTGACCTCTACTCTTCCTCTAATACATTAGTCCCTCTTCCCCACTGTACTCTACATCTACCCTAATTTTAGTCTCTTGCTGGGGGAGTGGGAGGGGAGCTTTCGCTGCATTTTCTACACAATGAAACAATGCACAAGGTTTATCATGTAATGGGGAAGATGGCAGAATTAAGTAAATTGAATTAACTTTATTACATATAAATGGAGCCTATTTTTAAGGCATGGTGATACAATTAGGTAAACTAGAAGGAACTTTTAGATGTGCAGTTGTTTTGTAAAATAACTTCCCTCTTTTTGAGATGGTATAAAATGCTAACCCGGGAGAGACTTAGGTTTCTGAGTGACGTGCATTGCAGACTAATTTTTTTATTTTATTTTTTTTCCTCAGATGGTAATTGCTTTTACCTTGGTCAGATTCGTGTGTGTCGTTGTCGGGCTGGTTTCTCTGGTCAGAAATGTGAGATAAACATCAATGATTGTGCCAGAAACCCATGTTCCAATGGGGGAACTTGTCATGACCTGATCAACGATTACACCTGCACGTGCTTGCCAGGCTACAGTGGCAGGAACTGTGACATCAAAACCAGAGATGAATGTGCTTCTGGGCCATGTGAGAATGGAGGCACATGCTACAGCGGACTTTATAGTGCCAACTTTGTCTGCTACTGTCCTTCTGGCTTCATGGGCAACCGTTGCGAATTGCCAGTTTATTCAGTGCCTGTTACGCTTCCTCCTAAACCAGTCCCCTGGATTGCTATATCCATGGGGGTGGGGCTGGTGGCTTTGCTCATACTGTTCTGCATGATAGCAATGGTCATCAGGCAGATGAGGATGCACCCAGAGCAGGACTCGGAGACAATGAACAACCTGTCTGACTTCCAGAAGGACAATCTCATTCCAGCTTCCCAGCTCAAAAACACCAATAAAAATAAAGACCTCGAAGTGGACTGTGGGCTGGAGAAATCAAACTACAAACCCAAGAATCATAAACTGGACTACAATCTGGTAAAAGACCTGACAAGTAGAGGGACACAGGAAGATAAATACTACAAAAGTGAAAAGTGTTTAGGAGAAAAGTCTCCCCTCAGACTACACAGGTGAGAATGCAGTCCTCCTAGTCTGTCTTAAGGCCCCTCATCTTCATACTCATCTAGAAGCACATGAGAAAATACGAGGGGAAAAAAGAAACCTCAAGCGGATAACATACAAAACAAACCAGAGCAAAGCCAGGCATCTTCATACTGGAGTATGTGTGTCACAGCCAAGTGGTATCCTTAGCTAAGGCAATTAAATTGAGTGTTTGTACAGGGTGCTGCTAGTATGGGTACTGTGACAGGGAACCAGAGCAGCTAGGTCAGTAGTGAAAGTAAGATGTGTCTTTCCTTCCTCAATTAGATCTTGGAGGAACAACAGTTAAGGCATATAGTGATTAAAAATAAGTATTTCACTTATTAAGAAGGCAAAATTATCTGCTTACTGAGAAAAACAATAGAGTAAAAATAACTACTCTTTCAAAAAAAAGGACAGGTGTTCACTGGCTCATTAGTCTTATGAAAGTAGACTGAAAGTTTGAAAGTTTTGCCTGGGATCTGCTTGTGGCTGTCACACTGAGGGATCTTAGGAGCACACTATTAGGTTGGACACGGCAGAAGCATAGGAAGACAGTAGCTATTCCTTACTTCTGCTTTTCTAGTATAATGTCCTGCCGTCATATGGAACATGTGAAACTTCATCCTCTCCACTTCCCTCTCACACCTTCAAAGCTATCTCATTCCACCCCTCCATATTCATGGTAGATTTTGAGAGTCAGGCTTGTTAGTAGTCAACTAACGTTCTTTTATCTCTTCCCTGCCTTAGTGAAAAGCCGGAATGTAGGATATCAGCGATATGCTCTCCGAGGGATTCAATGTACCAGTCTGTCTTTGTGATAACAGAAGAAAGGAATGAGTGCATCATAGCCACAGAGGTAAGTACACAGGTGGACAGGCCTAAATTCACAACCTAAAGGGGTAAATTATCCTTTAGAATTGCATTTGAGAAGGTCACTTTATTTCCAGGGATCCTGATGCTTCCGAGCATTCACCTCTCCTCTTCTGTGGCCCACACAGAACATACAGTGGGGAAAATCAAGAAATTAGCAGCTCTCATTTTATTAAACCAGGGATTTTGAGCTTAGATAAGTCAGCAGGAGATGAAAGCACAGACCATCAGCCCATAACAATTCAGCACATTGTAGGATTATTTCCTCTTAAATAGGTAGTTAGTAAAAATGGAAATAATAAGCCACGTTTTTTTCCCATGACTACAATGGATAATCTGTGTTCTGTGGAAACAGGCAAAGCTATAGATTCCCAGCAGAAGTTGGAAGGTGTTAATGGATAGGCATAACGGCCATTTAGGAAGTCTGTAATAAGGTCATTTCAACCTCTTGGCGTTTAAGCTCCAGCTATATATTCTCTAACAGAATTTAACGTTGTTATTGATAAACACATCTAGATTTTAACGTTATATTGAAAGGTCAGAGGACAGATACATGAAAAAAGAAGGGCCTAGCACTGAACTTTAAAAAGCAGCTGTTGAGAAACCGACCGGTTCCTGAAGAATTACTGACCCTTTGGACAAAGGCTAAATTGAAGTTAAAGGTGATTTGACAATAGCCAGTACCTTTCTTCAGTGCAGCCATCTTTAGGATTAGTTTCAGACTCCAGGAAAGAGAAGCTTGCTGTGCCATACAGCGGTGATCTGTGAAGACAGATCTGCAGGATTCTGTCTCCCCTGCCAGGGTGGCTATCAGATTTCCTCTTGAAGGCAAGGTGGAACACAAGTCAACCAACAATATTAAAAGTTTAAGACTAAGTGAATGGATTTTCAAAGATACAAATGACAGGCAGACGCTTTATTCCCGTTAACTGACCTAAATACCGTATCTTCCTTTGAAGATCTTGCTGACCAAAGCTAGACTCCCAGATTTACATCAGGCATCTACAGAAGTGTTTTTAGTTTCAGAATGATAGCTCCTGAAACCTCTCTCCACGTCATTCAGGGGTAATGCTTCTGAGCACAAGCTATTTAACTTTAGGTCTTTTACAGAGACCTAATGTTAAGCACCCAGATTTGTAAGTATTCTTCCCCTTGGCCCAGGTAGAGAGATTACGCATCACACAGATGACTTTTAATCACTGGTGATTCTCGATCTCTGGACCCAGACAAAAACATTGGACGCTGATAGTTAAACTGCAGTAATGTCTGGCTTTAATTGCTTCGCTTTGACATAGTTGAATTACAATTTGTTAGTTCAGCAGTACTCTGTACGCTGTGCTTCCTTCTCATTCCTGGTATTATTTTGTATCCTGACAGGTATAAGACAGAAGATCAGCCCATTTGCACCTCAGATTTGGTAATGCCAGTAAATGGACGTTCCTGCTGCATTGTTTACAATTCAGAACTGGATCGGACTGTTTTTAATTACATGCAACTTGCTGCTCTCAGGCGGAGGATGGAACTGGGTGAACTGGACAGACTGTGAATTTACTGAAAGATGCAATACACCTTTTTGTTCTTACTGCCCTTGTTTGAAGTTTGATACCAGAAATCTCATTGGCTATAGAAGAGGGGAGGCAGAGGGAAGAGAGAGGGGTTAAAAATGTTGTCGTTTTAATTTGTTTTTAAAAGATACTGAGGCCAGTTCCTCATGGACAGACCCCTGGCTTTCTAGAACTCTGGTTATGAGAGGTGCCTGTAGATGAGGAGGCACGTAACTATCACAGATGTTGCCACGGAAGGTGTGAAGAAAGACGCGTTGCTCTGCAGATAATGGATACAGTATAAACGAGGTCTCCATTTTCTTTTCTGGGTTTAAAAGTGCCTAAAATGTGTCAAGAGAATCTAACAAGCCCGAACAGAGACTTGACTGCTCTTTTTGCAGTTACCTGAACAGTATTGGGCAGGGGTGGTTGATACTTCCTGCTACACATCTATTTGCGTCTCCTCTCTCCTACTGCATGTACTGGAGACTGTGTAAGGGGCGAGAGGAGGAAGGAAAGAGGAATACCGAATTTACATGTCATCTCATTTGGTGATGCTTTGGAGAACTGATTGACCCAAGCCACAATATGGGACACGATTTCTGTGGATTTAAACATTGGAGAAGGAAAAGTTGTAATAAGGAATGTGTACTGCCTCTTCCCCATTGATAAGGAGGAGGCGTGATCCCAGCTCTATTTAAAGCCTTACAAATGCGTTTAAAATCAATCAGCTCCTAGAACCTTTATGTGCTGAGCTGTCTCAGCTGTTTTCATGCCCTTTGCACTACCAGTGATTGTGAATAGACATTACCTAATTCTTCTCCTTCCTCATTCTCTCCCCCCTGCCTTATTTTGACACAAATTTGGGGGTTTATGTCGTGTTTCTGAATTAGGTGCCACCTTCTACTGCAAATAGTCTCAAAATTGCAGCTGTTACTTTCTGAAGGAGAAGAAGCAGTGTGACACCCCCACTCCCCCACCCATTCCCCTATCTGGTTGCAAAAGTCCAACTCCTGTCCTTCATCCCGGTTCCAAATGCCCAACAGCGAAGCACCCACTAAGACACCCTCTGCCAAGACAGTTGGAGATTAGAGTTAGAAGGTTCTAGGCTCATCCTGTTTCTTTCACACCCACCCACTGCTACAGAGAAAAGGGGAAGCCTGCCCCTGGAAACCAGAGGTGTGCTGAAGCTCTTTTCTTATATACGTATTTACAGCAATAATAGCGGACACCCCAGTGGAAAGTGCTGTGATACTAATGAGATGAGACTGTGGGGTGGGGCAGCATGAGGAGGGAGGAAACAAGATCTCTTCGAAGAAACCTGGTCCATGCTGTCCAGAGGACAGCGATATTCCTGCCCTTGTAAATCCTGTTGTTGGACTAGCCCATCTACTGCCTTGAACTGTGCAGACAAGACCCCTTCATAATGTCCACTACTGACCTTCTGCTCTGACCACGTAGGACCATTTTGAAGATGACCTTCAGAAATCAATAATATGGGTTTTAGTTTGTCTGTTTGTAGTTTATTTTGAAGACTAGTATTTCAGTAATTTAAAAAAAAAAATCAGAAGCACTGAACTTTCTACGTTTTATAACATTATTTTGTATATAATGTATATTTATAATCAAAACAGAAGTGTAAATATGTTTATTACTTCTCATGTAATGTTTTTAATGTGATGACAAAGTTTGAATTTTATTTTTTTTTTCAAGCAATGAAAATACTTTCCTGCTACTATGAAGTTTATTGTGGTTCGTCCTTTTACACTTCAGGTTCCGTGATTCTGTGACAGCCAAGGTCACTTGAAGCCCCAGAAGTACGCTTGTCTGCCTGCTCCCTGCAGTCAGCCCCACATTTATATTTTGCACGCAAACTGCTGTCGGCTGCTTTCTATAAAACAGTTATACTGTTAACTGATGTCAACAAAGTTGTTCAGCTGAGTGGCATTCATCAGACAGAGAAGTTATACATATTTATATTGTGATATATTATATAATATTTAAATTATATATACACATACATATATATTCTTTTGCTATGGAGTGGGACTGAACTGTCAGGCAAGTTATTTTTATTAACGCTTCACTCTTCCTCTTCCATGACAACTTGTGGCATGGAAGATACAGATTTAACACCATTTCAAAGTGGCTTAATAAATGTGCTGGCTTGGGGTTCACTTACAGAACAAGATTCGATTACTATTTCTTTTAATCCCGTTTCTTCAAATACTTTCAGTAAGACCCAAATGTTGCTCTCAGGTTACTCTTGCACAGTGTCTACATCTACGCGTGCAAGATTGTCTCCTTGTTTGTTTGATTGCCATGGGTAAGATTTGTCTTTCACTTGCGGGATTAGGGGGAGTTTCAGGCTTTCTCCTCCCGAGTTCCCTACATTACACCAGCAGCCGTGTCCTCCCAGGGCATCGCAAAGTCATTATCCTCCACAGCGCTTTTGGAGGGCATTTCCACCAAAAAAAAAGTGTAAAAAGCACACTTGTATAAAACACTCCCAGCAGGTTTAGTAGTCTTTGAAGCACGTACATTCACAGACAATTAAATCCCTCACTAGAGCAGCTAGGTGCCATACAGCCAACATCTGAATGCACAAAAGCAAAAACTATAAGAACAGGAAACCACTGCTGCTCTATTTTAAAACCCAGACTTTTTGTTGTTGTTGTTGACAAAATGCCAAAAAAGCATCTTAATGTTGGATGCCTTTCCTATCTTTCCCCAAAATAAAATCTAACCAAAATTTGCTGGTTTTTAAAAAAAAAATACAAAACAACAAAGCCCCACTGGCATTAAAAAAGCACCATAACAAATTGTTTTTACTTTGTCATTAAAATACTGCAAATAACGGTCTATAAGGGGCCTTGAGTGTATTATTAAGGTTACATAAATACTATTTACTTTGGACGGTTTTGTTTCTCCCTCTTCAGTTCTTTTCTTAGCGAAATTAACTTTCGAATCCCAGCCAATTTCCCTGGCTACCATAAAAATAAATTTAAGATGAAACTCAGAAATAAAAAGCCACCTCCTCCTCCCCAAACATTCACCCTGTAGAGCAAATTATGAAAAACAAGCCATTGACAAAAAGCCGAGCAGATGCTCCCTGCTTGCAGTCCTTCCTCGGCAATGTGAAATAAACCCAACAGATGCCTCTCTTAATTGAGCACATGGATTACATACACACATGCACTCTGTCCTTCTTAAAACAAAACACACACAAAAAATCAAACAGGAAAATAGCCAGAGAACTCTTCCCAAAGCCTAGGCAAGCAGGAACGCTAAGACCAAAAAAGACTCGGCTCTTCCTGCTCAAAACGAGACAGGAAACGGTATCCGTAGACAGAAGGGAGTTGAAATCCATTAAAACCCGTGGACCTGATTATGTAGATCCCACAGGGTAAAGCAGGTACAACACATGCCTTTGTGTATCCACACAGGAGAGAGGAAAGAAAAAAAAGCATCAGCTTGTAAGGAAATCTGTGAATATTTACTGGAGGCAGTGCTGCGCTACGCAGCTACCAGAATAGATCACAGATCCTACACAGGAAAAACAGGAGCGGTGCCTGCTTCCACACAGGAGGAGATGGAAAGCATATGTGGACCTGTGCACGTGTGCACATCCCCAAGTCCTTGCCAAAGAAACTACAAGCAAATTAGCTGAACACACAATATGACCTGGATTTAACCCACATCTTTGGCCAAAAATGTCCTTACCGAGGGCTGCTGTGCACTGACCGCTCACCAGCCCCAACCCCCCTGAGGCGAGCTCATCTCTGAGCCACAGTATGAACTCACTAGGAGGAGCTCCGAGATCCTTCCGGGCTCTAAAGACTCAACCTGAATGTCAAAGATTCCTCTTCAGGACCACAGACGATGCCAGGACCAGAAATGTACCCATAAATAATGCCCTTTCTCTTCACAAGCCTATAGAGTTCTCAGACCCAAACATATGACTAACTGCTCTCAGCAAAACTTGCACCAACGATGGCAAGATTATGGATTTGGCTTGAGGACTGTACCAAAACGTGGCATTCAATTTTAAAAGACCGCACAAACTTACCTAAAAGCAATGTGACAAAACAACAGTTTTAAGAGCGAACTTCTGACTGAGAAACTCTCTGGGGTTTCCTTGTATTAGCACTTGATAGAAACGATTTCACAGCCATGCAAAGCCCTTCGGTCTAAACAATTTCAGAGCAAGACTGAGTGAGAAGGCTGCTGCTCCGGGTGGCACTTCGCGTGAGTTGTTCCATGTTCGGCTCCAGCCCTTCACCCTTCAGCCCGTCTACCTCTTTAAACGGTCCGACGATGAGGGGAAACAGATGCCGGGATATACCCGTAACTACAGCACCCACTGGTGCTGAGACAACATGCAGCAGGGCTGCGCTGATGCAAACGCAGCACGGGGCAGAGTCCCGTTAGCTTAGTGTGGATGAGGGATGCTTGTAGAAATTAGGCTTGATATAGGACATGCCTAAAATGGCATTAACATGCAGAATGCATTTTATTGTGCACAATACTCGTCCAGCAACAGCTCTCAGCCTTGAAAGAGCTGCTGAGGAAGCCTGAATTAGCTATTGTGCAATTGCGACCATCCAGTCCAACAGATGAAACCATCTCTGTAAAAACACATTTCAAGTGTTTTCATTGCTCCTCAGTCTTTTTTCATTAGTGCATGCTAAAATCAGAAAGGCACATCAGGTCCCTAAAAAACCTGTACTATAGTGGCTTAAGCGACAGTTATGTATCTATGTTTGCCTGTCATTCCCTTATCTCACACACCTGATCCATAAATATATATTGATTTTACACAGCAGATACGACACTCCCAGCACATTTTGCTCACAGTCCAAACTGCAGTTCTGGAAAATTGACATAACTCGGTGGCCCTCTGCCATGCTTCACTATTTTCATAACTTCAATTTTACTGCCTGTCTGGAGAGTCAACATCAAGATTTCCCCCCCCACTCTCTCTGTTTAAGTTCTGCCAGCTCAGCTCCCAGAGCTTGCAGGCAGTGACCCTGCTGGCCGGTGACGCCCAAAGCAATGAGATTTCTCCTTGATCACTCTTGTGCCTGCTCTAACCCTGCCTACTCTGCTCTCAGATCTGTCTGGGCAACAGTGTGACTCAGCACCATAAACTACCCTTTCTCTTTCTCCTTCCTCTGCTCCTCTTATCACCACCACCGTCCTTGCTCCTCTTGCCCTGCACAGCTTTGGGGCGTATTTCTGCAGCACAGTGGTCTACCATGCTGCAGGGTTAGGACAGAACTCTCTGATTCACCAGGTATATGATTGTGTACGGAGCAATAATTTCAGGAGCAATTGTTCTGTGCACAGCATTTGATCCTGGGGACCAGCACATACCTTTGTCCCTTCCCTTTTAAAACTCGATGGCAGATCATCACCTTCCAAGAGGTGCTCCCTTCTCCACAGATAGATGAACCATCTCCTCCAATGAGCTCTTCAGCCCTTGGGAGATGCAAGGGGGAAGAGACACAAAGCTGATCTGCTGACATGGCTGATGCAGCAGTCGCTGCCACCCAGAGGTCTTCACTGCCTTCCAGCAACCCTCCACACATATCCCTGAGGGACTTAGTGGTGACAGGCTCTGAGCAGCTCTCCATGCTGCAGGAGTGCACCCCTGGGCAGGAAGAAGAGCAGGTAAAGTTTAAAAGTGCAGGGCATGGAGTGGACTGGAAAATAACTCCTGCTCTCCAAGTCTCCATCGCATTGTCCTCCCTTCTGACTGAGTCACTCAGGGCTTCTGACTGACATGGCATGTGAGAGGGGAGACCTAACAGCTGAGGCAAATAGAGCGGTCCACAACTGGAGATAACAACCCTGGATGTTATGTGATCTGCATAACACAGATGATCCCACAATTACTTTCTCTCTTCCATATACTGTAGAATAGCGATGGACTTGCCTCTCACACAGGTAGCAGTGTAGTGCATAACTACCACAAAAGGGCTTAATCCTTCTTCACTTCCTCTGCGAGCATCATGTCTTTTCTTCTGCCAACCAAGATGGAGACACTGCTCAGACTCCGTCTGTCCCTGCAGCCAACCCACCCTGCAGGCTGCTCTGCATGAACACCAGGTCATTCCCAGGAAGAGTCCCAAGGTGCAAACCAGCACCTTGACCATAGCCATGTTTTGCAAATACACAGATAAATGAAGAAAACATGCACTTTGAGGAGAGGCTGTTTGGTGATGACATCTTTTATCTGTGCTTTACGACATTTGTCGAGTTGTTGCTGGCTTCACAGCGAGTTTGTTGATTACGTTTTTAACTAACTGCCTAGAAGGTCACAGAGGCACCGTATTTGTTTTTATAAATCAAATTAAACCAACTCGTATTTAACATCCAAACAGATCTGCTGAGAGTTAGGTTTATAGCTGGAGAGGCCATCGCCAGTCAGAGCAGGATTCGACCATTCCTGGAACCATGCAAGTGCTCTGATGATCCCTGTACTCGGGCACACGGCTCCCATGATGGTTTGTGAGCAGGGTCGAAAATCCTGGTGCAAATATGAATCACTGTGCATTTGAAACGACTTTTTTATTACCACTGTTCAACATTTGCCTTCCATTTTCTGCTTTGGCAGAAAACGCCAAAGCATTGCCAAAACATTTTTGCTCCTGCCCATAAACTCATTTGTTCTCTGGAAGATTGTCAGCAAAGAAACACAAGACAATCTGAACAAAATACATTTGCAGGGGGAACCCACACAGGATAAAAGTGCAATAATTACAAAAGAAATGGCCCTGCTCTAATCCCCTCTTTCAATTCAGCCCACCAGGTCCTGGTGTCAGCTTCTTCATCAACAGCTTCTCCTCTTCTCACGTCTCCTTATAGCACAGAGGCTCTTTTTTCACTCCAGACCCCCTCCCTTCACTGGTTTTCACTCTATTAATGGCATTTAGGTTTGTCATAAGTTGCTTAGGAGGAGGGTTTTGAAGTTCTCCAAAACTCTAGATACAATTCACAATGCAGGGCCAGGTTTCTAGAGACAGATTTCACTTACATCCTAGGAATAGGTAGAGATACCCACGTGCTTATAACTAGGAAAAGCTCCTTTTTCATGGAGACAGCACGGTTAAGAAGCCCATACATCAGATACACATTTTTCATACGTGGGGAGGAAGAATTTCCTCCCCGTTCTGGCACTTGCTCCACAATCAGCTCTCAGTCATCTTCAGCAGACGCAGGTTCATCTCACCTCACAGCTGTCATCCAAGCGTGAAGCGTCTAGTTTAAGCCAACTGTGCATCTTGTCTAGGGTTCACAGAGAAAGGCAGACCCTTCCAGATTTCTCCCCTGGAGAGGCATCTGAAATAACTGTGAGCAAAGGGTGACTCTTGGAAGGGCCAATGCCATTAACTGAAGCCTGACAACTACCTTTGAGAAGGTTCGGCTGTGCAAGAGGCATCCTTAGGCGTGAATTTGAGGAGCAGGCAATGCTTCTCTGAAGGGAGCGCGATGCGGATGCTTAACCCCTACATGTCCTGGAGAAAGCCTCCCTTTCGAGGGCTGCCTGTTCCCCTCTCCTGACATGCGAGGTGGAGTCGTTAGCACTAACGTGACTCAGAAGGATGTTGTGAGGACTCATTCATATCCTTCAGACTCCTCGTGGCTGCGGAAGTGCAAATAAGCCTTTACTGGTCTCGTCTTATTGTTTAAATAGCCACTCAGTGTAAATAGCATCTGGGCAAACCAAACAGTGGTATACGGGCGCACGGAGGCAGAGGTCGCTCCCACCGCCTCTCCTCGCAGCGGTGGAGGAGCGCTTTCCTTGCGTTTGAGCCCAAACGGGGCTGCGCTGTGCTGCCATCATCGCTTCCTGTTTGTTACCTCACGACACCGTTTCCCGTTTCCTGCCCGATTACAACCGTGCCAACTGTTTTTCCCAAGCCTGAACCAGCTTCCCAGCACCCCCCTTTTCAGCTCACACAAAAATACCACCATCAACGCCAGCCTGCGGGTAGGGGGGGTGCTGGCAGCCCTCTCCCTCCACCAGCACCTTCCTTCTCCCTGCCCGCTTGGGCACCCAGTCCCAGGCTAAAACAGTGAGTCTCACACGTCCCATAAAGTGGGAGAGAAGGGAATAAGGGGCTGGTAACTCCCAGGGTTTTATTGCAGGCAAGCGCAAGGCAGCAAGGTGCCCCACAAGGCATCTGAGGCAGCTGCACACAGAAGATGTGAGGGACTCATCTCTTCAGACACCCTATATGGCACAGGGCTTTCCTTTTATTCAGCAACCCAGCACTGAGCATTCTAAAGCAAATCCGGTGGAAAAGCATACTAAGGCATCAAAGTATGGGTGATTAATGTGGTCCCCAGTAGCTAGTCCCAGTGGCTCAACATCCCCATGGTAGAAACGCTTCCACTTCTGGTTATGCCTTTCTCCGCTCTATTTGGGGCCTTTTAGCATGCGGTATTTTCTCTTTACCTCTAATCAAGTGATGTCCTCAGTCCTGTTTCAGTACCTGAGGCAGCTGAGCCCTTTCAGTCCCTCCCTGAATGTCATAGTCCCTAACGCTGAGGTGACTTCCCTGGCTCAGGTGGGAAGAACACCTTCCTTCTCCTACTCTCTACATCCTTGTTTGTGCACCCAAGGATCACACGGACCCCAGAAGGTGTCCCTTTCCCAAACCCCTGGAGGACTGCTGTCTTCTCACCAGTCACCTGATGGTGTATCTAAAGTCCTAACAGGATCCTGGAGATCCCTCAGAGACAGGGAGCAGCCTACAGGCTGGCAGAAAGCAATCACTCTGCAGTTCTGATGTTTAAGGGTCTGGGGGGGGCAGGGACATACAGGAGAACAACCTGCATTTAATGCCAGTTCACACTGAAGCACACAGGAGCCTCCTAGGAGCTGTTACATAGCTCTGGTCTGTGCCTTTACCTGCTCTCCTGCAGTCATAGCAGCAATGACCTGTCACAGCCAGATTAAGCGAATCCTCTTTAGTGTCCAGTACCCACCTCAGGGCCTTACCCAGCTAATACATATTACCAGTTACTTACTGTGTCGGGTCACCGCCTTTCAAACACAAAGGAAAATAAATAGCCTTTGCAGACATACACCAGAGGCACGTGCCCATTTAAGCTCAGCAGAATGCCAGTGAAACAACGAGCTGGCACTTTTATTTCCTCACATCTCACCTACAGTAGGCAAAGAAAAAAAAAAATAGCACCCCTGTTCCTTCACCTTTTGCCTGCCCTGTCTATTTAAACTGTAAACTATTTGAGGAAGGAACTGCTCTTTGCTGCAGCTTTCATAATATTCAGGTGCTTCTGAAAAGCAGCACAGGAAAGAACCTGGACATCCTGAACTGCAGAACGAAGACGCCAAAGTGGCAATAACTGATCTACAAAAAAAAAAGCGCAAGCTGATTTCCCTAGCTGGCCCTAAACGAACATGACATATGCATGCTTTGAACTAGCTGTTTTCTTAGTAAAACACCTGGAAATAAGACTGCACCGCTATGAGGGGTCCCATTGCATTATAACGCTTTATGGCTATTCCATTTGAGAGGTGTTGTCAGAAATCTGAGCAGGCAATGGCAGCAGGGCATTTTCTGTACGTTACCTTCATTACGGACTGTCCCACCATGAGTAACTGTGGGGCACACTGCTGGGAACAAGCTGGAGAGGAACAGATCATACCACGCAAATCCAAACTGGCAGCACGTGGGAGTGGTAAGAGCTCCAGTGTTGAAGGAGCTCTTCACTGCGTACCAGCTATTGCACTCGCATTTTGTCTTTGGAAAGCCAAGTATGTTCATCTGTGCCGGAGAGCAGTGGGAAAAGGCAGTTCTCAAAGGCTGCCACACACATGTGCGCAGGCAGCCTCGCAGGCCCTCAGGAGCCAGGAACGCAGCATCCCTGACCAGCGCTGTTTAGCCAGCAGAGGTCTGTAGAGCAGTCGCAGCCTGAGACTGCAGCTCTGAGGCTGTGAAGGCTCAGGGTAGGTGGCAGACTGTGTCTGCCTCTCACAAGGGGCACCTTAACTGAGCAGAGCTGTAGGGTCTCTTGTAACTGAAGACACAGCAGTGCTCTGTCACTGTGCACTCTGGCTAATAGGGAAGAGAGTAGTGGGGTTAACAGAGAGTAAAATGCCCGCTGTGCTGCACAGCCACAGGCACGTGCTGTTACTGTGAGCAGGATTTGTGGCTGCAGGGATAGCTTACTGATGCTGGGAGTACAGGTGCACTGTTGCACAGTCACAGATTGAAGATCCTTGGCCAAAGCGCTTTTTAAAAAAGAGTTAGAAGGTTTTGCAGAGCTCTGGGACCGCAATAGCAAGGTCACAAGTGACCCTGTAAATGAGAAGTCTGTATCGCCATGGGAAGTGCACTGAGGGATAAAAAAAATGCTGTCTGCAAGGACAGTTGCCAGGTTGGAGTCACGGGAAGAGGGTGTGTGGCACTGAAACCCATGTTACAGTACAGACACGGAATCAGAACGGGCCCCTGCAGCCAAGGGGAGGCAACTTGGGCTTTTCCAATGAAAGCTAATGCCCCTTCCCAAATCTGTAAGAGACAAAACAAACTCTACCCTTTGAGAAATCCACAGGGATTGGGGAATTTACACCTTGGCCTTCAGTAACGTCTTGCTGCATGGCACATGACACAGCACACCAGGCAACGCACGTTAATTCCGTGCCGGCGTGCACTCTCTGACTGTCACCGCTCATGCTTCAGCTTCAGCCCGCAGCTCCACACGAGAAGCATCCCTGCAGGTGTGGGGAGAAAGCAAACAGCATCCCTTCCCCTAGGTATCAGATTCCCACCCCAGGAGCCTTCCTTGGTGTTCCCCCCAGCCACAAGCAGGATCTCTGGGCTGCAGCTGTAGCACCAGGAGGAGTTCTTCTACGACAACAGACAAGCTAACAGCAAAAGAGGTTTGTGTGGGAGACAGCAAGTTGCATCTCTCCCCAGCCTGCTACCACAAAACTGACTGAAAATAGCTGAACTAGAAGGCTGTGGAGGAGCCACCCTCCGGTCCACACCTTGAGGGGGCAGAAAGCTTTCTGGTTTTCTCAGTTGTCCCTTTGCTTTAGGGGACACCTGTACACCTGGCTCAGCAGCAGCAGTGGGGTCCCTGGTACCCCACAGGGCTCCAGGGACTAGCTCCAGCGCCCCAAATGGCAGCCTGCTCTGCACAGCATTGAGGTTCTTGTCAGAGGCTCGTTAACATATCAATATTTAATCACTGCCACTACGGCACAATGGAAGAGGGGCCGGGGAGCACAGGGCTTTCGAAGTTTTGCAGGAGAGGCACTGCAGGCTTGAAACCCTGACTCCCACGGCAGCCTGGAGGCAGGGGGGGAGAGCAGGCCACACGCACCTCTAGGTTTGGCTAAAGATGTCACCATGTCCCCTCAGGAACCAGCAGAGTTAGCTACTTCTGCAGCACTGATGTTTTGGGGTATGACTGGTTGGCTTTTGATTTCTTTTTCTCAGGCTCACACACGCACTGGAAATTATACTAGCAAAGGGGTAGTTAGAGGAGTTTAAGGGGTATTTGTAAGCCTACAGCAAAAGGCATCAGCATGTTACAGCTAGCAGCTGCGTTGTGCACACTTACTTTGAAAAGGATTCCTCACTGTCCACCTCTGCTTTTCTTTCATCCCAGTTCCTGTTTCATTTCTCCAGGCCCCTCCACCTCCTTCCTGTGAATAACTAACGACAGCTCTCCAACCTTTCCGAGTCATTTTCCAGAGAGGCAGAGGCATTGGAGGCACCGCTGTGCCACCACACAGGATACCACAGGAGAATACCCCACCCGAGACCTGCAGAGATGGGCCGTTTCCCAGAAGAAGGCTGGATGCCACCTTTTCTATCTTTCTAATCTAATTGTTCACCTCCATAAACACCACCTTCATTTCAATGCTGTTAGTCCACCCACTCCACTGTGTACTGTGGCAGTTAATGCCACAGGGTTGCAGTTGCCAAAGGAAAGGGAACGTCTCTTCATGCAGGCACACGGCTGTCTTGAGGGTGCTGAATAGCCCCAGCTGTAATTTTCTAGGGCTGGATGATTAGATCCAAAATGCCTTTGCATCAACCTGTGCAGTATTTGATGCACACATCTTGTGTTCTCCTCTTGTTCTCTGCATTTTTTGTATATATAAAAAGCATTGCTGAACTTGCAGCAAGCAATTTCCTATAACCTGGATGGGGGGTGTTCTGGAGCATGAAGGAAGCTTGTGCTACTAGCACAGAGAACAACTGATGAAGAGATATGGAGCTTTTTTTTTTTTTTTTTTAATTTCTCAGCCTGCTTTCTTGCTAATGTAATTGCACTGACTCCAACAGTTTCACGGGTGTAAATCAGGGTGACAAGAATTCAGGGTGACCCTCTTCCTCTCTCCCTCACATTCTCCCTCAGGTTTGTTATCCGCTGACGGTTACAGCAGGTGTTTGTACAGTGCTTTGAGATCCCCTGTCGGTGCAGGCTGCGTTACCATTAAAGACAAACACCTCTCTTCAGTTCTGCCCTCCACCTTGCTGTCACCATCACCTTGCAGCATGTGCCCGAGTGAAGGGCACAGTTTCTCTACTGAGACAAGCTGAAGGCAATACTGACGAGTCTCCTTTTGGCTGCAAAACCAGACTGAAAGAGCTGACTGCTTGTCCAAAAACAGGTGTTACCACACCATGGCGCTGTAGGTCCTGCGGGCATGTCCTCTGGGCACTCCAGTTCCCCTGCTCCAACTTGAAAAACATTTATACTGACGAGACAGAAGAATTAACAGAAAATAAGAAGGGTTGATCTTTACCTGGTGCTCCACTGGGTTCAAAAGGTTTTGGCGTGGGTTCACTTTTTGCCCCTTCCCCCCCCTCCCATCACAACAAAAGAACTCAAGATCCTCACACAGACACCTTCACGTGTAACGCAGACATCTTCACAAAAAAAGGGACACAAACTGTGCCGCAGAGGTTTGTTTCGGTGCATAGCCATTTCTGCTTGCCTGGCAGGTGAGCAACACACACATCTCCCATTCACGACTACCTCCTTTAGGGAACAGTTAGGCTATGCTTTTGCTGACATTTTCCTCTGGGGCCATGGGGACTGCTCAGGGGATGTGCTATTAAACAATGACATGAGCCTTTTGAACAAGTCTGTAAGGAATTCACCCTTGAGCTCATAATTAAGTGTATTATATCTTTATTACCAGTGTACCGTGGGGTTTCCAACAGGCCATTGTCACTGCCACAGGACTCATGCTCAACAAATCAATATGAATGCCATAGAGAGACAGCAAGGTCTCCTGCATAGCTCCTACTGGAACTCTCCAAGCACAAGTCACTGCTCCGTATGTAATCAGCTCTCTACTTCTAATGTTCACTTAAAAATTCATCTGCTATAGAGGATGTTCACAGAGTAAAGGGACACACCATCATTCCCAGCAATGATTTACCATAGACATAGTGCAATAAATAGGTACTTCTTGGAGTGCACTCCAAGGCTGGTGCAATAAAAGTGGATGAGGTGCAGAGGGTTATTTTGTTGTTGTTGTTTTCTTTTTAATGAATACGTCCTTACTTCTATGCTTCCTCTTCATATTCCAGGTCAGCAGCTGATGGTGAAGTTTGAGAATGACTGTGAAGGATGAGCCTTCATGCTCTTTAGACCACAGAGGAACTCACTTTTGATCTCTTTAAACCTACCCACTCACACTTTCTTGCAGAGAAATTCCTACTAGCCCAGGACGACATTTCTGCCAGACTCTGAATGTCATCATATGGAGATCTGCTCCCACACAGAAGGGTGCAGAAAAGATGATGTGCTAATGAGCTACCTTCTTATCCCTGCTGTCAGTTCAGTGACTCTCCCTCCTCCTCTTCCCTTCCTCTGAACTGCAAATGTAATTGCTTTCCAGCAGCACTGCTAAGAGCCCAGTCCATCTGCAACCCTGGAATCCCTCCAGAGGGCAAAGTCTTGGCTTTGTGCTTCAAATTATCTTGTCTTTTCTCTAGAGAAGAAGGAAGGAAATACCAACCAGGGCACTGATGCAGCCAGACTGAGCAGTTGAAATAAGGCCAGCATCCCTTTTGCCATCGGACTACCCAGGCTGTCCTCCTGCCAGCGCTCAGCAGGCCAGTGCAAGCCTGTTGCCACCATGTCACTAGTACTGTTATTCTGCTTGGCAGTGCAACTTGTGCCTCTGAGCCTGCTCCCCTCACACGTTTCTCGGTATATTACCTAGCACCCAGCAAGCAATATAATGTCTAACACAGAATGGATACCCCAACGCTTCACTTATCTCCCATGTTCCATAAGAAACTGTACAATTTCTACATGCACAGGGCTCGGGGGCAGGCAAACAGGGTACTCTGGCATCGCTTACACTGGTTGCCTCTTAAACTTGGGCAAACCACTTTCCCCTCCCACTCTTCCTAGGTGCGAAGTGGGGCTAATACTTACTCATCTGCCTCCAAGAGGGATAGTTAGACTCAATTAGCCAGTGTAAGAAGAGTTCTGCACATTACTAGAGGACACTGATGCAATGTCTGAGCCTGCTCAGGCAAGAAGTATGCTAAGGCTAGAGGTGACGAATACAGCAAGGTCAATGCTATGGTTCCATGGCACTTGTGGTCTATGGAAGGCGTAAAATCATTTCAAGTGTCATGGTTATCAGCATCTTTCTTTCACATCATCTCTCCATAAGCAGATTAGATCTTGCTGAGAGGCAAACGGTTCTGCTTAGTGCCCTCGGAAATGAATAAGGAGAATGAAAGATCAGCAGAGGAAAAAAATGGTAAGTGAGAACCCTGAATATGAAGAGGAGCAATTTGCCTGCTCAGTTTTCTTAAAGGATCCATCAGTACAACATTTGACAAATAACAGTACCTCAGCAGTTGCTTTAATTTCTGTCATACAAAAGCAATAAACCAGGAAAGACACTTGTCTATAAAAATTTGATGACAACCAATGATGCTCCTGAACTGTGTTGTTCCCCAACTCCCTTGTTTATGAAACCTATCCCAGCCTTTTTTAGCTTTTTCAGTTTAAAAGATCATATTGAGAGCCGAACGCTATTTTCTGCCCTGCCATTGTTTCTCAGTTTCCCATTTATAGCTCCTTTTTGACTAGTCTGGTCACAGAGTATGAAATAATTTGTTTTCAAATCCAGTGAACTAGCTCCTCAACAAGCACCACAGAAAAGCTCGGGGATTCAGCTGGTAACTGTTTTGATCTGATTTCTCCTGGGAAAAGGCAAGCATAGTCACCAGCTGGCCTTTCCGCTTGGATTTCTCCCACTTCAGGACTCTTCCAATGTTCTTCTCTGCTAATGCTCAGCCATCTGATGCAATCTTGGCTACATGTATCACCAGTACTGTAATATGCCACAGTGACCCTTCCACTCAGGTACTGAGTCCTCTCACCTCACAGTGCGTTCCAGCATGAGCAATATGGAAAACATGAAGCTATTGCATAACCATACCATGACACCTTTCTTCCATTACCACCAGCACAGCATCTTGCAATTTCTTTTTAATTGCTCTCATAATCTTCCTCTACCACATATATATCTAAAGAACAGCCAAAAATACCTCAGAGAAAATACTCAAATTCCATTATAGGAAAGCGGATGAAGTTTGATGGAGAGGTTACTTCTCAGACTGAAGATTTCAGAGAGGATGCTTTGGAGTCTAATTCTGACTCTTGTTTGTTGCAGAACTCATTGCTGTGAGAGAACTAGAAGACCTCACACCAGCTGATGTTTGAAAGAAAATGCACAGTACTACTATACTTATGTTCAACATACACCAAGTCACCCTGGCTTGAAGGGAGGAAGAGACCCAGTTCTTGGCTTCAATTTTCTTTCTCATATTTGTACTGCTTGACCGCAAGAAGAGCGGGATGTAGGCTTTGCATTAGATGAACGGAGCCCTCTTCAGCTACACATCCATCACCGCTTTGGGCCACTCCATCACCTTGCAGCAACATCTAATTCCTGGCTGCTGTTGCACTTAACTTGCCTACCCATGTATCCATCCACAACCATTCATTCATAGCCAAGCCCTTGACATGCACCAGCTGCCTGCTCACGCATGGAAACCCAAAGGCTAAGAAAGCCCAGGGGTCTGCTGCGTTGCTTTGCACTACATGGCAGCACAAACTTGGAAAGCCAGTTTAATGAGGCAGCTAAGGGGAAAGAGGAATGCTTGGAGGTGGAAGTGCTGTGCCATCAGATGTTGGCTTAACCTGTTGAATAGCAGTGGTCTTGCCCTGCTTATTTAGGCAAAAATGTATACACACAACCCTGCCAGCAAGTCTGAAGGGGTAGTGAGAAAAAGCTGGGACAGACCAAGTGTGGTGAACATTCCCACCAGCCAGATCTAGAAGAGAACAGCCATCCCCAGCTTTCATTCAAGGAGATTTCATATTACAGGCTCCCACTTCAGCACAGAAGGTAACAAAGTTGGGAATAGGAGAGGAATAGGCGGCCAATGATTTAACTAGAAATACAGCATTAAACGATTCCTGTACAACAGTTTGATCACTTCAGCTGTCTCCAGGATTGGAGAGAAAAGGCACTGGCAGATCTGGTGGGATTCTTCATACCTCTGACGGCATCTGTTATGCTTAGACTCAGACTCAAATTAAAGGAATCACTAACTACTTTATCTTGTTTTCTTATGTAAGCTTTAAAACATAACAGGGTGGAATATGGAATAAAACTAAAGATTTTGACATTAGCCTGCAGTGACAGACTTTAGGAATAAGCCTCCACCAACCAAGATCTTGAAGAGGAGCACACTACTATCCTCTCACCCTGTATCCACCTCCACATTAAGCCTCTCTCCCCCAGACAGTGCCCAGGTGCTCCAGCTGACACTGTGAGCTACCTGCTGCTAAAGGATGGGGTCTTGGCAGGTTGTATCCAAGCGCTACAGGATTGGAGGTTGTGAGATTAGAGGGCGATTTAAGAAAAGAGAAAACGATTATCCTGAAGAATCATTAGCCTCTTGAAGGCAACAGACTTCCTATCTTAGCTGGCACAAATTTCCTAAAATGGGATTTCTACTAGAGAAGACTAAAAGATATTGGAAAGCCGTCACTGTACTGCAGCATGACATGTATGTGTACCCCACAAAATTAAGAATGGACTGTTTCACAGTCATCAGAAGCTGGAACACGAGCAGCTGTACAACCGCGCCATTACAATTGTCTGCGTGCTCTGGGGTAATAGTTTATTTATTTTCTTACAGTAAAGATGGACTCAAGGAACTGGTTTCTATCCAATACACACAGGCAACAGGACAGACAGTCTTTCCTCAACAGTGCAATCTGTACCAAGGTGGAGTTCACACATCTTTGAGGGTCTGAAATACATGTGTTAGGTGAGAGTTGTGAAATCTTATACCAAGGATACCATCAAGGGAACATATCAAGGCTTTTCCTTGAAATGAGAGGAGGAAAATACCTATTAAAAAAAGCTGACATTGTCAGCTGTTGTCCTGGCACCAATCTAGTATTCCCACCTCACAAAAATCTGGCTGTGCTCTCCTTAGCCTGATGTAACCTCAGGCTATGTGTAACACCAGAGTTAGTAAACAGGCGGTGACGATGCCTCTGGTTGTGTACAGCATTCCAGTCCAATCATTACATCAAGTACCAGTCACTCAGGTTATGACTTTGATATTCCACTGACACACCAGTCATCAGCATCCGCGCTACCAGAGTGCCCGCAGCTTTAGTCTGCCTCCAGAGAAGATTCCCCTTAGTCAGTACTGTACACAGCTCACTGCCAGATCTCACTCTGGCCATTCAACAGGGAGGATGCCCTGCTAAAATCTGGATCCAGATTCAACCAAACTGCATCACATTTCACTCCATGTTGTTATGGCTGGATGGGTGGCTCTGCGGGATGAGTGCTACAGATGAGGTACAGGGATGCAGGTGGAATTCAGATAGGATTAATTTAAGTAGATTACTTGTAAAAAGCATGTAAAACATCAACCTCACTTCTCCCATTTCTCCACCTCCCCTCAAAGTCCCGTTGTTTTTCAAAAGCCCAATAGGCCCAGATGTCTGTATGCGTGCACCCACACTACCCTTTACTCCAGCCAAGGCAGATAAACTGCACTTACATTCTGATCCGGTGACATTATCACTGTCACCATGCACAGACAGACAAAACTACACAGGCTATTTGGCACTGTGAATATACCACAGCTCCTTGAACTACCAAAGAGCTGCTGAGAGCTGATATTAGAGGGGGAAGAGCAACAAGGAAAACTCTGGCCTTGGTATAAATAGTTGAAGCTACTGAATACAGCATGGCTAAGTTTAGCTTCTGCTCTTAGGTCAGTTCCAAAAAGCTTAGCATGTATCAGGGGCTGGGACAAAACAAGGTTAGGAACATGAGAAGAATTAAGATCTGTAATGGAAAGATGTCATGGCAGAGCTGGAAAAGGTTAGTGCCAGGTCAGGATCAATAGCAAAATGAGAGCAGATGGAGAATCCAGAGAGGTTGTGAAGTCTCCTTCTCTGGAGATATTCAAAACCTGTCTGGATGTGTTCCTGTCCAACCTGCTCTTGGTGATGCTGCTTTGGCTGGGGGGTGGGACTAGATGATCTCCAAAGGCCTCTTCCAACCCCTACCATTCTGTGAAAAACAATCTCATTGGGAATATTGATAGGTCAGTCAGGCAAGAGAGAAGCAACATCAGGACGTAGTCAGTGAGTGCAGGGAAAAGTTCACACTATGCCATTGCAGCTGCATGCACAGAGGAGTCACCCAAGCAGACAGGAGAACAGGCTAACAATAAATACCTTGTTCTGTCAACACTGGATGCTGGTTTTGGCAACATGAATTAAAATACTGGCAAAGTATGACAGCTCTTGATGGAGCAGAATTCTATTTGCTGGTGCTCAGAGGTCACTGATAGCTGAGGAACTCCTAAGCGGAGCTCAAATGCCTTCACTAGTGATCTTGACCAGCCAAGAGCTTGGTCACTGCCAGCCTATATCGTCTTGCTGTCAATCTCACAGCTACTGCGTGGCCCAGCGCCTGTCCCTCGAGTCACCATGTTCCCTGTGCAGAAGGCAATACAGTGTCACATGACTCACTTTCCTGTTGCCTCCCAATTAGGAGAACAGAGCACAGAACTGCACTGTCAACACTTCCCACGCACAGCTTACATGGCTAGGAGATGCAGCGGGAACATCTTCCCTGCACCTAGAAAAGCTGTTGAGTTCCCCTTCCTTACCGTGCGTTTGACCAAAAGGCTGGCAGTGGCCTTCCCACATTTGCACTGGGAGCAGGGAAGCTGTAACTGGTTACTGGACTGCTTGTTCAGGGCCACAAGGGCCCTGCTTGCTTAGGTGTTCAGACACAGCATGGCAACACAGCCACCATTTCACACAGAACATGCCCGGGGAACAAAAGCAAAAGACACCGCCTCTGGGTAGTGACTTCTTGTTTCTGCCTGGAAAAGGGAGGTGAAGTCAGTGCCTCCAGGTACAGGCATGTCTCAATGACACAAAGCTAGGGCAGAAACGCCAGAGATCACAGTACACCCAGCTGGTACAGCCATGCAGTCCAAGACACTTTGCGTTGACAGTGCCATGAGTCACAAGCAGTAGAGGTGGAGCAGCCCAGCGGCTCCCGGTCCTCATACGTGCCTGGAGTCAGCTTCCCCAAAACACACCCCCTCACACAGTGCAGCCACAGGGAATTCACCCCAATTTATGCTAATGCTCTGAGTCACCATGTTGATCAGCCTCTCTCTTTGCAGCCACTACAACAACAGTCTTGGCCGGGCAGTCAAGTGCCTGAAGCCTGGCCACTGGTGTTCCTCCTACCTGCCTTCTGTTACCACCACAGCCTGTGACTTGATGCAATATGGTCTCACAAGCCTTCTGTTTCCATCTTAGTGCAGGACAGCACAGCCATTCTACCACATGGCCCAGGTTTTTCATATGGGGCAGAAAGGAAGCCTTCCCTCCCCAAAAAGAGCACAGTAAAACACATGTATGGCTGTTTTTCTTTTTAAAGCCAAACCCAGACGTCAAAGAGCCTGCGGCCAGAGCCATTGCCAGTCTGGTAACAGAACACAAAAATCATGACTTCTCTTAAAAAGAGAATGCATTTTATTTCACTAGAAAAATTATGTTCCCCACATGGGCTACAGCTGTACTTTCTGACCTCTCATTCCAGAGGGCTTGGAAGCATCATATCTCCTAAACTGAACTGAAAGAGGTTTAATGTTGAAATAATTTTATCTTCATCATCTTTAATAGTTTTTACATATTTGAGAGTCATGATGTCCCCATGATGGAAGTGATAACAGCAAGCTTTCAAATGCTGCTACAGTGAACTGCCACAAAGGTTACAAGGCCTGGAATGCACCAGGACGGGTCACAGCCAATACGCACAACAGCTCTGTCCAGGCAGATGCTTTTCCTGTTTTGGCTTTGCATGTGGTAGAGCGTAGGACAATACCCATTACTGGCCATACAGAAAATCCAACAGCTACTGATTACTTTTGAGTACTCTCAGCTGCCCAGCCATGCAAGTTCTCACTGTCCCCACATGCAAGAAGGTGGCAGGCACTCGACTCCACAGAGCAGCACGACTGGCACCCAGGTTACAGGCAGGAGCACATCCAGCTTTGGAGAGACGCTCAAGAGCTGACCGTTGGCCTACAGCATGGAAAGGATGGTCTGGACACGCTGCTGGGCAGCACATGTTACTTACTCATTTGTGCTCCAGGCTGAACCAGACTGTTTCTGTGGAACCTGTGCATATTCACGCAAGTCCTCCATGCCTGTTATCCTGGCACTCAACTTTGTCTTTTGGGGCAGAGAGACAGCCTGATCTGACACACAGATGCTCTCTCTGAATTAAAGAGCTGGCAGAACTCGCTTATCATATTTGCCAGGGCACCACAAGGAAGACAGGCAGTGCTTAGCAGGTGTGCGAGTCATTTCTTGGCTTATTAAGTGTTTTTTCCATAACATTTTGTTCTAAATAAATAGCACTGTGCTTTAAGGAAAGCGGCGATCATTGGCACGTTCTGTTCCTCATCTTTGGGAAGAGCACCTGTAATTAGTAAGGACAGATCTTCAGATCTGCTGAGATAATGACAATAAGATTCAGCAAGGGAAACTGCAGACCTAGGTTACCAAACTAAAGGGAGAAGAAAGCAGAGGTTTCTTTTGAGACAGCTGGGAACTAAGGGCCCAACACCTAAGTGGACATCATTTAGGAAACCACAAAAGGAGCAGACTTACTGTTGAGCCTGAATCTGTCCTATTAATACCACAAAATCAAACATGTTAGCTCACATACAACACAGTTACTTTTCAAACCTCAAACAGTTCTCAATATAGGTGCTAGAGGTACTACTATTGTAGTAGACAAATATTTTCAGCTGTTTGTTATAGGAATTCTCCCCAGGACTGCAAATTCCCTTTACACGGAGGCATAGTCTTAACATCAGAACACAAAATTCTCCCCAGTGTGGCTTTGTTTAAAGCAAAGCCACTTCAGTATTTGTCACTAACAATAATTTCCTTGGTACAAGCCACAACTTCAGGACCATTTAGGGATTTTTGTCACAGCAACCAGACTTTTAATAATTCTAGAAATAAGCAAACTCATTTGCTGATCTAACAGCATAAAATATTTTGTCTTCTGCATTAAGCATCACATTAGCTAGCTCGCTTGCTTGCTTTGCAGCAACACTCAAAGGTTTAAAAGAATGAAACGCAACATAAGTGAGGCATACTTACACATTAGAAACCATAAGGGAGGAAGGACTCAGTGAAGGGGAAGCTTCTTATCAAGCTAGCTACTTACCTCTCTTTCTCCACACTGATCCATAAGTCCCACGTGGTGAGTGGTTGGTTTATTGCTTTGAGCAAATGGTCAAGACACACATCTCCCTGCCCCGGAGCAACCAAGAGTCTCAACAGAAGCACTCTTACTACCCTCCTTTTTGCCTTGATAAGGATTTGGATGAGTAGGTAGTAGGTGGGTTTCCTTTCTCTCTCAGATGAAGACTATTAGTGACTGCTGCAGGTGCAAATCCTTCCCCCTGGCCACAGCAAGGAGGGGCAGGGCTGCTGGAGGACTGGCTGCTCTCTTTACTGTAGGGCATGCTGGGGTCTATCAGCTGGATGGAAGAGGAAGGACTTGGTTCTTCTTGTGCTGCTTAGTCTCATTCCACACTTCACCCTTACTCTCTCACTATAGATGTTTCTTATATCTCTTTAGCTGTGTGGTTTATAGGCTTTGTTCTCAAGAAGAAGCCTCTTCTGCTGTTATTACACTTGGGAACCTGCTGCTTCCTATCTTCAGAAAGCGTGCCAGCTAGTTCTGGTCCTTTCTTAAAGCTTGGTGACAGACCTTGTAGCTCACTTCTCTGCTGACAAGCAGAACATAAATTTCAACCTCTTTCCACCCGTCAAAATTCCAGATGATGCTGTAATGTCACCTTGTTTGGGGTTTCTGAGTCGTCAGGGGATGAGAAGGTGCTTTAGGGTTTGTATTTTTTCTGCAGTTCTTCCTTTGCCATTAGTACATCGATCAGCTATTTCAGAACTCTCAGTTTATGCCTGTTTGGGGCTTTGTGGTCATCCTCTAGCTAACTGTGTCTTGGATTTAGTAGCAAATGAATCCACAACATCTAGGCCACAGAGAAGCAATGCTTGTTATGAAGACACTGTGACAATGTGGGCAAGAACAGCTACAAGCAAGTCAGGACAAAACCTTATCATTGCAAACTGATGAAGCCTTTCTGACAGTACAAATCTGTGGAAATTCTGGAGCTTGGCTCCAACTGACTGAGGCTACGCTCTTGCTTTTTCCTGTGATGCTCCTGAAATGGAAACATTCTGCTTTTCAAGCAAAAACACTGGATGGAAAGGCACTGTAGGTAATAGATATGACAACATCGCATACTCTCTGTTGCAGTTAGATCTACATAAAATAGTTATTTTTCTGTTATTAGTTCTTCATCTGAAGATGAAGGGGGTGCAATTTTAAAAACTTGCTGCTCTGCAGGATAGGATATTCTTTTCAACCTCCAGGCTACACCACTCATGTCCAGTTAATGCTCATATGCCTTTGTGCCAATTCAGTTTGAATAACAGTTCCCTTCTCCTCCTCTTTCCCCCAGTCACCGGGATAAATCCCATGATGTAAACCAGTCCTATTTCCCTATTTACATATGTCCAGACTAAGCAAGTCCAACATCCTCTGGGAGGGAGGGCTCTTCATCCCCTCCATCAGCCTAACAGTTCTTCCCTGTTCTGTCCATGCTTTCATCTTTCTTTTGAACTGTAAACAGTCTTTCAGTTGCAGCTTCAGCAGGGTATTGTGCAGCACCATTACCTCTTGTTGATTTGGCAGGTGTTCCCAGCCCAGAACCACACTGATGTGTCTCAAAATAACAGCACCCAGTTAATGCCCCCCAGTTTTCCCCTCTTATCCAGTGCAGTCACCTCCCCTGTAACAGTTCCTGTCTGCATCTCACCTAATAACTTGTCATACATTAAATACTGCGCTGAAGCTTAGACAAACTACATCTGCAAATTCTCTTCTCTGCAAAAGTCAATTATTGAAGACAGCTGTGAAGTTGGTCCGCAGTGAAGTGTTTTGCTAAGCCCACTGTGTATTTCAACTGTATTTGCATCCCGAGTTATTCTTTCTGTCAAAGCACATAATAGAAAGATTTGCGGGTGTTACTGAGGTCAGGCTAACAGGTCTCCAGTTTGCTACATTGCATTTTATTTTTCATGTCTCAAATACAGGCACTGCTTGCTATTTTCCAGTCATGTGGTACCTGCCCCACTTAGATATATTTACATTCCTTGCTAATAAACTCTTGGTTTGTGTCTGTTCTTTCACCTCCCTTGACACAAGCACCAGGAGTTCTTAGAACTGTGCTTTTGCTTCAGATGTGGTAATTTTTTAAAATGCCTCATATCAATCACCATTCGGTCTTTTATTGGTTTGCATCTAAGCTATCTTTAGTCTCGACAGTCATATAGCTCCCTGTTATCTCACTTCTTGATCCTCTTTTTATTTGACTACAAAGCTTCTTACTGAGTTTTAAACTTTTTGTGATGTGTAAATTACCCCTAACTCCTGCAGCTCTTGCTTCACTCCATAGCAAATTGCCAAAACAGAGATTTCTCTGTTGCATTATTCCTTTTCCATCCTGTATGAGATCCCTATTTTTTCTTAAACCCTTTTTGAAATCAGCTGGTTACTTCCCTAAACACTTTTCCTTCCCTGCTTAGGATGCAAATTGCAGATTGCTTTATACCTTCGATTTAAAATTCTGAGGGTATTCCACATTTCTGTCTTTGGACTCTTCAGCCTACCTGCTTGTATCAACCCGTTCCTTCAGGTTTTTCTCAAATCCATGTTGTTAACATTTTTAGCTATAAACCCATTTTTCTTCTGTTTATGCTGGAAGTGAAACGAAATCACCTTCTGAAGGGAAAATAAATGACAACACTAAATCAGTCCAGATAAGGTGTTGACATTTACAGTCAAGGCTGAGGTTCTCAGCCCAAGCCATGTGAGACCATGCGTCCCCACTGTGTCTCACCTTAAAGCTGCCAACGTGGACATCCACATGACTCCTCAGAATGCCCTTCTAGGTGTCAGTGTGGTGTCTGGGCAGCAGAGTAAGGCCATGGAGAGTAAAGAGCGGGAGTTACACCGCACCAAATGATGAGTCAATCTAGTTCACGGCTCACAGCCTGGAGCTCAGATGAGCTCCTAGGCTTGGGATGCTGTGAGCTCAAGCATAAGGGGTTTCCAGCAGGTCTGTACTCAGCTTTTAAGAAAAGACAAAATTCCCTAAGCTCCTGCTACAACCCTCCATGCTGTCTCCTCAGTCTCTACTCACTATGTCTGCCTTTAACCAAGACAAAATGAAATTGGAGTTCTGATTCTTTATGGAGAAAGTTTTTACCGACCAGTGCTGGGGGGACCTCTGTATCAGTCAGCAACATGGAATGTGACAGAGGGGCAGGGTGACAACTGCAACCAAGGCCAGGTCCTGCCAGCAGGGTCAAAACTTTCCACCAGCTTGAAGTGAGAATGGGAGGGGAAGTCACCAAAAGCATAGGGCAGCAGATCACTTCAGTGTACAAGACTCAAAAGGCAAAAAGATAATGCTGAGTTTTCTTCAGAGAACTCCTCAGTCAACTACTAGGCCACTGGGGATTGATGCTCTTTGGATCTATGATTATGGCCTTTTTTTCCGTTCATGTAACATGTTCAAATACAAATCAAGTTTGTCATGGCTCAAATCAAGTTTGTCACTCGCATCCATGGACATTCAGTAGTCTTTGGGATATGAATTGGGCACATTGCAAAAACTACCAACACAACTGACAACAGTCAGAGCTGTAGCAGCCATAGGGGTGAGCAGACGGAACACGGAGTGGAGCAGCAGCAGCAGCTTAAGTTCTGTCCTGCAGAAGAATCTCCCAAACTATTAAATCTACTATTAGTGTTGACACATGGGCCGCCTAAACATGGAGACTGGTTTCACTTCCTTGTTTGATTTCCACCTGAACGGTGCTTTGTATGCACAGTTTCCCTGTTGTCCCAGATATGCAAACTTTTGGTTTTCAGTCTGGTGTCCTTCCAGTACTGTATCCGTTAGAGTTTAGGGTTGTTCTCCTTAAAGTACCAGAATGTCTTTTGCCATTTTTAATCTTCTGTTTGCTCGGGACCGTATTTAACCCCATGAGTTAAAACATTTAACAACGAAAGTTCATTCCCTTTGGATGTAGCAAACAAATCCAAATACACCCCTGCCTACTGTTCCATACATCGCTCCTGATGCCCAAGCTTTCACACTGCTACTTCTGTATTTCCATGTTTGAAATAAGGATGACTGTGTATTTATATGGTAAGTGTTCACAGCTGGAGGAGATTTGTCAATGCCATAAGAATCGGGTTCAACAAACAGAGGTAAGACCTTTGGTGATGCACATGGATGTGGAAGCGTGAGTATTAGGGGAATAGCACTGGTTTACATCACTTTAAAACATCTGTGGCATTGTTTGAACTTCACCGCCAATTGCAGTAGCTGTAATCTTTACTGAAGCCTTAGGGAAAAGAGGCAGATTCATTTTTTAGATTCTCCTGTCTGCTCAGTAGCGAGAGAGGAAAGCAGTGCCAAGCTGTTGGAGAAAGATGTGGTGGTACCTGGAAACGAACTGGCGATCCTCCTGTCCCCAGTTGGTATTTTCTGAATAGAACAACTTTTGGTAAAACCCAGTGTGTACCCTCAGATTACTGAAGCAACTAAGAGCCCGAAACACAAGACGAAGCTAATGACAGTCTCAATGTGCTGCTACGTGTCGTGCCAGCCCTGTTGTTGGTTCCTCTGGCTCTGGAGTGATTCACCACTATCCTGAAAAACAGGCAGCTCTGGCAATGGGTTAGTCAGCCAGCACTAAAATGGAAACGCTCACTCTGGGGAAGCACAGCATATACTGCTAAAGGGAAACTAGCTCCGCCTTTTCCCGGAACCTGGAAAAACTAGTTTCAGGATGTAACAAATAAAGCTACGATTGCCTTTTTCTCCTTCCTAAAGGTTTCCAGGCCAAAATAAAAAATCTTACTGCTGTTGAGCATTTTTTTAAATTATAATTAACAGAGTACCGCCATTATCTTCCATTCCTTTTCCTCTTAATCACTTTAGAAATGTTGAAGTCCTATGTTTTTTTCCATTCTCTTTTGTTGTACTCCTGAATCTACACCATGTTCCTTAACAGTTAACTCCATTGCCACTCCACATCCTCCCTCACACCTATTTGAGCATTCCTGTGGTTTAGTTTGGCAGGCTGTTCTCTTTGCCTTGTGAACGCAAGCTCCAACAACACTGACAGACTAATTCTCTCCTTATTATCCACCTGCTTTACTTGCATAGCTGCATCAACAACCATCCCCAAGACACTTCTTCAGCCCTTCATCCCTGGTGATCCTCCTGCCCTTTGGTTTATTTAACCAAAGTACAATGAAGGTACAGTCAGTGACAAGAAATGGACTGATGAAAGCTTGGAACTGAAAAAAAAATTCTTAACCTCTTGCTGTATATGCCACAACTTCAATAAGTCTTCCCCCAGGCTGTGATGCTAATGATGGAGCAATATCCCAATGTCTTTGCACAAGAAAATCAGGACTTGACTTCAAAAGGAGTTTCTAACCTCATACCTAATTGATCTGGGTGTAACAGCACTGAAGGGAGCAGAGATCCACAGTGTTTAACTGGTGCGGGATCTGAAGTTGGTCCCCCAAGGCTTCTGCTTTAGGCATTGTCTCTCCGTGGCAAATCTGGGCTAGCTACATAGCAGAGCCCTCCGGCAAGGTACGACATAAAATTGAGACAGCTCTGCAATGGAAAGAAGCAACTTTTCTCCCCCTGTCAGCAAGCATGCAGTCACTTCGCGGTAGCATAGTCTTTATTTGCATATTTCTATATGCAATTTTCCTTAGCTTGTAATAGCAGATATCCAGTGCTTCATTTGTGAGACATGCACAATCCAGCACGTTTCTCAGATGACTAAAACTCACGTCCTGGGGAAAGCTGAAGAAGAAGCTAGATTTTTTTTTACTGGTATCACTAAGACCAGAACCTAGCAAGAGCTTTGTCAGCTTATCTTTTAGGCACTGATTTGTCTATCACCATTTGTGCCCTTCCTTGATAAGGATGATGCAGCTACAGCCAAACGTTTTAATGCTTTTATTAACTACATATTGAGGTTTTGCTCAAATTTCCTTGATTTTAGCAGGTAAAAAATAAAGAACTGAATATGAAAAATATACACTTGCTGCAATGGGACACAGCAGACTGGTTTAATTCCCAGATGAAACTGATTTAATTTGATTGAAAGGCCACATTGTTTTAGCATTGACAAACTGCACGGCCAAGGCAGGAGCCTTGTATCTTAGGAGCCAGGATCCGCAAGACTTGAAAATGTTGTCTAGAGATTTATTTCTTGTTTTGCCAAGCAGAGCTTTGATACAGACAGCTGCTAGGAAGAACGCTTCCTAGAGCACTTTCTTGTCTGTGGCTACAGCCTCCGAGTACGGCAGCTGTACAAACAGGGGATGGATTCACTTGCTGCCTATGGAAAGGGACCAGTGGGGAAGGCTGCAAGCCCAGCATGGGCGTGCGGCGTGAAGGGCTGGGAGGATGCAGAGGCGACCCCATACTTTTGAGCCTGAGTAAGACAGAGAAGGTGACTGGGAAAAGCGCAAGTGGAGAGGAAAATTAAGGAGCTTTGGGCTCTGTTAAGGCTGACCTGGTGAATGGTCATCCAAGGTGACAAGTCAGAGAGTCAGTCACGCAGGGCAGGAGAGAAAGGCATGCTGTATGCGGCACGGCACGGCAGGACAGATGCGAGGGCCGTGCAGGCTGTTGATGTCAGCCATGGTGAGTGTGCCAAGGTACAGGCAGCACCCACCGCAGTCTGTGTGCGTTGCAGCTGCACCGCCCTGTGAAGTGGAATGGAAAGGTGGGTGCTGGTTGGATGCAACCCAACAGGAAACTAAGGAAAAGACTGTAAGTAGGCTGTTTGGAGTGATTAGATGCAGAAGACAAGAACAATAATGAGAAATACTTCTATAAAAATATCTCGGTGGTTTTGCTTCTCATTCTTTCCGCCTCCCTCTCTCCTGCTACCAAAACCAAGTAACTCTGTAATGTGAGCCCACTGCTTTAGCTGTCACAAGTTGCTTAAAGCTGATTTACAGCCGGGTCGCCATCTCACAAACAGCTCTTGGACCCATCTACATAACAAGTATTATGTATTACAAGCTCACACTCCAGCCTGGATTTAGTACAAGGCAAAACGCACTCAACGGGACGGGTTCAGCACCATTTCCTTGCATTTTGTGTGGATTTTATTGCTCTGTTTCACCCATATGCCTTACTCCCCAACCCTGCTGATGCCAGGCGCCATCGCTTCACCCGGTTTAATATTAACCACTCGTTTATCAACGCAGCAGCTCCCCTTCTTGGACGGGGCCAAACCCGGGAGCGCGGAGCAGCTTCCCGAAGGCTGGCCCGCTCGTTCCACCCCCAGTTTCTCCTTTCTGGGCACCGTTCTGCCCCATCCGCTTCCCGGGGGACGGCGGCACGGGGTCTGCCAACAGCGGGCGATCCC
>NW_009647046.1:4396572-4420953 GCF_000708025.1 Charadrius vociferus
GGCCGTTGGGCGGCGGTTGGCGTGGGCTCGGCTTCTAACGGCTCTGCCCTTGTCTCTCTCGCTCTCTCCCCTCCCAGCCCGGCCGGGTGGTGACATTGCTGGAGGACTGCGGGGTGAGTACTGGGGCGGGGGAGGGGTGTGTGTGTGTGTGTGCTGGCCGGCCTGGGTGGTGATGCCCACATCAGCAGCTGGATACTGATGTCGGCAAGCTGAGTGCTCTTCTGCCCTCCCGGGATCGTGTGGGGGTGGGGGTGTTATCCTCCTCTGCCCTGTTCTCAGTTGTGCAGAGGCCCCAAAGCGAGCCTGCCTTGCTGTGACGTGTTAGTGGGTTTGTCTGCTGGAGTTACAGCATCCCATAACCACCTTGCTCTTTCACTCCTAGGCATGCACGTGGGGTGTAGCTTATGAAGTTCGTGGGGAACAAATTGCTGCATCGCTCCAGTATCTCAACATGCGAGAAGCTGTCCTGGGAGGCTACGACACCAAGTTGGTAAAGTTCCACCCGCAGGAGAAAGATGCAGAGGAACCCATCCTAGCGCTTGTTTACATTGCAACACCCCAGAACCCTTCTTACCTCGGCCCAGCATCTGAAGAAGATATTGCAGCTCAAATCATTGTCTCAAGTGGTTGTGCTGGTCATAACATTGAGTACTTGCTGAGACTGGCAGACTTCATGCGCTACTTTTGCCCTCAAGCAGAGGATAAACATCTCTTCTCCATCGAAGAGGCTCTTATTTCCATCCTTCCATGCCTGTACTACACAGAGGAATCTCTAGAAGAAACTGCAAGCGTCCCTCAGAAGTCAGAGTTGAAATAAAAAACTTTTGTAGGGTCCCAGTAGAAGGGATATAAGGGAGAAAGCAATGGGGACAATCTTTACTCTGATAAAATATACTGGACTGAGTGAATAAAGGGAGAATTAGCAAGTAGTAGGGGAGGGAGGAAGCGGAGTAAAACACACTTGCTATAGGACTTGCAATTAGTACCTGTTACACTCCTTGCCTGTAGCACCACGATAGCCAACACTGCTTTCCAGGTGAGGAGCAGGGATCTTTGCTGGAACTTGGTTCTGCAAGACCTGCTTCCAGGAGTTGAACCTGAAGCACTCTTTTTCTTTAGAGAAGAAAGAGGCTCATCTATTCTGTGCACTTTTTTTTTTTTTTTTCTTTGGAGACTAGTTGAGCAGGACTTGACTGGGTTTAAGCAGTATATATGTAATTCTACCTCAGACTGGCAAAAAGCTGTTTGGTGGAGACTTGGGCAGGTTCTGCCAAATAAGATCTTTTTTCTTTTTTTCCTCTGCCATGTCCCACCTCCAGTAAAATGACCTGACACTTAATTTCAGGACTTCTGTGCAATATTAAGTGCACTGGCCTCTATAGGCTCTTGTGGATCCTACTTCCTTATGTTGTGAAGGATCACAGTAATGCACTTGTTTTCTAAAATGTCATACTGTATTTATTATGTGTTGTATTTCCCCTTAGGAGGGGTATCTGAACTGCTCACATGCCATGGTGGTGTGTAGCCTGCATTCAACCTTGTGTTTGTGCCTTCTAGTTTTAAATCAGTTTTCTGAGGAGCTAAGCCTGCTTTAATGACAGCTTTTCTCCAAGCTTCACTGACCTTGTGATGCTACAGACTTAACTGACTCCATAAGAAATGGTCCTGCCTGTGTGGGAAGTCTGTGCTGCCTGCAGGAAAGCTCTCCAGATGTAGCAGCATTTTAACTGGCCCTGTACTGGATAAACCCCTGGTGCTTCAGGATAAATGTGGGTTTCTGTAGCAGCGTTTAAGGATTCAAGTTCCGTACTGGGGTGACAGTCGGGTACGCTTTTATTTGACTGCAAAGGACCATGACTGAGCATACTTGCAAGCTTTTGAGCTACTGAATAGCCTGACTTGATCGTGTGCAGCAGAGGCACTGCTGCAAGCTCAGGCTCTTCAACTTCACATATTAACAGCATGAAAACCCATAGTATTTTGTAAGAAAACTGCTGCTACTGCAACTGCAGCAAAACAGCTCTTGAGAGCTCACCCCTGGGACATTTGACTCCTCCCAAATACCATGTGGGGTTTTTTATAATAAAAAAAGGATAGGGACTGTTTGTATTACTGTGGCTTGTATGTATATGAAGTGGTACTGTGCTGTGCCCAGTAATAAAACAAACGGACAAAGTTAGTCTACTGTACTTTGGTGTTGGTCTTTTTCATTACTGACTTGGAAGATCAAACTGATCCTTCTTCTTAAGGTTTTGTTTTTAAAAACAACAAATTTAGGTGGTAATGCTGCTGTAGTCCCTATGTTTTGTTTTTTTATTAAAAAAAACAAAACAAAACAAAAAAACCAAAAAAAACCCCTTGCTGCTGAGCAGCTTGCCTCTGCTGGATCCACTGGAAGACACTCATTGACACTTTCCCTTTGAGAAAAGGGGACTCAGTGGCTTTCTTGTCACAGCTTCCAGCTCTTGTTGATTCTGGAGCTGTAGTGCAGACAACACGTACAAGCCAGCCCTCCCAGCTGTACAGGGCAGGCATAGCAATGTAGTTCTCCCTTGGCAGGTCGAAGGGATTTTTTTTTTTTTTTTTTTTTTTTTCCCCTGAGTGTAACTTGGCATTGCTGTTTCCAAGAAGTAATAGTGGAAGGACAAGAAACTGCTGGTGCAGCCAGATCTGCTGGCTGCAGTAAGGGAGACGGTTGTTTACCTTTTCGCCTTGTGCAAGGGTAATGTGCAGCTGCCCACCTGATTCCTTTGGTTACTAGCTGCCTCAGCAGAAGCAGGTCACTGTACCTACCAGTATTACCTGCCTTGGGACTCAAGTGTTGGAGTGAAAACTAATTGAAACAACTGAATTTACCACTAATTAAGGGCAGGTGCATGTTTCAGAGATAACAGACTAGAGAAAACTATACTTTCCCTGTTCCTTGGAGGTTCTTGCTTTCAACTCAGCAGCTGCATCTCCCTGTGGGGGCTGTATCCCCCAGCTGGGAAATCAATGTGTTGAGGAATCAACTTACCTGCAGGGGAATGCTCCCTTACTAGTACAAGACTGGGGTCAGATACCAAAATATCTCCAGAATAAACAAAAACATCTTCACACCTCTCAGATTTTCAAGGGCACAGAGACACCAGTGACAGGACCCCACAGCAGATGTGCACTAAGCAACCTGTGTTGCTGACTCAGGTGGAGAGCCCCTTGCTTTGTTCATCTTGTTTAGCCTGGGTTGGCACCGTGATCCTTCACATCACTGGTAAAAGACAAGCAGCGAGTGCTTGCGAACAATCCATCAGCATTAGGAACATTCCTTCAGCTGCTGTTTCTTCTTCCCTTGAAAAAAAAAGTATTTTAAGCACAGATACACTACTTCACTGAACTACCATTTTCTTCCTAATGAGTTCTTTGTAGTGGACTTCCAAAGAAAGGACCCCATTTTCTTTTCAGGGGTGGTGAATGTGGCAGCTTGCTGCTGCCATCCTCTCACTGCATCTTCAAGTCACTAAGACTGATGAGGTATCACGTAACTTCTTTCTCCTGAGGCTTTTACTGTGTCCTGTGAGTCTGGGAACTGGTCACCTTTTGGTCAGTTGATAAATTTAAAAGGTTACCATCCCAAATTTGAACTTTGGCCATGTGAGCGTGGAGAGACGGAACCATGCAACATTTGCTATATGCCCAGCCTGTGTTTGTACTGCTGCTCAAAGACAGGGGACCACAGTGGCTTACCTCTGATGAACCAAATGTAAGGAAGATAATTGCTGCTTGGAGGCAGTCATACAGCCATGGCACTTGGTGACACACAGGGACAGTGTCCTACCCCATACGTGTTTCACTACAGGCTTCCTCTCCCCGTGTCATGACTCGCCAGCTGGCAGTGGGCGCAACTCCAGCTTCTGGCAGCTTTACCACTGGCCTGATGGACAGCCTGGGGAAGAGCACTCACCTTGTCAGAGGGTGAGACAACCACCCTCATTTGCAAAGTGCTGCCAGACGTTTCTGGAGATGCTTCCCTATCTAGTGGCTTCCTCTTGCATGTGTGGTTTTTTCTTCTCTGACTTCCCTAGAAGAAGCTGATGCCTATCACGTCACCTCCTATTAGAAAACAGTTGCAATAGAAACATTTACAAGTGCTGCCAATCACATACTTTCCAAACCTAAAACCAGCAGAATTCACATGATTTCAGTCCCTTCCTCAACCTTTTCCATTTTCCTGCCCAGCAGTTCCCACACGGCCCTGGAACATGGGCCTGAGTCACCGTTTCCTTCAGTACATTAGGACAGGACCTACCCACCTGCTTTGCAGTGCCACAGCCAGCTAAATAAAGTAGATGACAACAGTTAATCCAGCCCTGGCCTTCATATGTATAAAGCGCTCCTGAGGGCACATGGTCTTTAATAGGGCAGGAGAAAGGATAAAGAAACTCAGCAATGTTGAGAGGATTCAGAAAAGACAAAACCAAAAGAAAAAGTCTCCAGTTCTTAGGTGGTACGGTATCATCACAGTTTCAAGGTGGACCATTGAGAACCAAGGAGACTTCACACAGGTAAATCTCTACCCAGGTGATTCCAGCTTTAGTAAAAATGTAGTTTAATCACAGCATCACCAAAGTGTGAACTTCTCTGTGCTTGGTGTACTTTTCCAGATGAGCTGCCGGCTCAGAAAATTAGTGAGATCAAACTCGTATTTGTGGTTGATGGCAATACAGGCACACAGCTCAGGGAGGGAGGGAGGAGGTAGGAGACAACAGTGGCCTAGGAGAGGGGTAGGGAACAGACCAACATTGCTCAGCTGGGCGCAGAAGCAGCAGCCAATGGCTTGGTGGAGTCTACTTGAGGAGAACGTACGTTTGAGCATCCAGAAAGTGCGTCCAGCAAAGAATTTGAAGGCTATTGAGGAGCCAGTGTGGGATCTCTATCCCAGGAGGAGCTGAAGGGGAGAGGTGCAGCTCCGCATGCGTACCCGCAGCCTCCAGAGGGTCCCTGAGGCTCCGGCCACCACGTGCGGCGGGGAGAGGCTTGCAGGCGGCGTGCGAGTCACGGGGAACGGCACATGCTGGATTTAGCTGCTGTTACAGGAGCTGCAGCTGGTGGTAGGTAGCACGTGTGATACTCCATATGTGTGTCTGCTTGCCACTCACGAGACAGCCTGAAATGCAGATTTAATTACCCACAGATGTTTTGCAGGCAGAGGAAAAGCAAGAGAGAGAAAAAGCGGAGAATGCTGGACGGCCTCTGCAGGGACACGCGGGCTGACGGGCAGGTGCAAGCAAGAGGGCAGCCGGCACTTGGCTGTTATGGAGCCTGCAAAGGCTGCGCTCCAAAAAACTCTCCCCGCTGTGGTGGAGAGCAGACAGCACTGTGTACACTCTGGATACCGATGGGATGTGTCCAGAAACAACCTCTGCCTTGATAACAGCCTGTTCTTCTGCTCCTGCGACCAGGAGAGATTGGATGCTGAAGAAAGGGAAAGAAAAGAAGGTCTGCTGGGTGTCTGGCTGCACCAGGACAACTGAGACTGTCTTTGTGTAACATATCCAGCACAAAACACGCAGACGTGGTCACCTGTGCACTTCGACATTTCTCCGTATAACGCGTTCCAGATAGTTCAGTGCCAGAATGGCAGCACTGCCAACATTTAATGGTTGGACTCAATGATCTTAAAGGTCCCCTCCAACATAGACGATTCTATGATTCTGTGTCCCAAAACCTGGGAGTCAGTCTAGGCCTGGAAGTCCTTCGTGAAGCTTTAAATTGAGTTATATCACATTCAGCACAATAACCTCCTCCCAAAGGCAGAGGGGAAAACAAATGAGCAGAATTTGGATGGGAGATTTTCCTGGCGTCAGACTCCTCGTTTTGATACTGCCAGTTTTCAAGACGTGGCATGTACTTCAGTAGCACCAAATCCAAAGAGTTGGGGTGGGTTTTTTTGAACCCAAGGACAGATGCAACATAAAAAAGTGCAGTGCCAGCGCACGGGTGGGCAGTGATATGCCACCAGCGCGCAGCCTGGCTCAGCACCACCTGGTTCCCCGCGCACGGGAGGAACAGGAAGGGATTAAAAAAAAAAAAAAAGACTTACAGTCAGGCTATGGAAAAACCACACTTGCAGCAAAACCAGCGGACTTTGGAATTTCCTACTAACTAGTTGCCTTGGCTTAAGGGAAAACCTCCCTAATTTATATGCTGTATTAAAGTTACGAGAAAAGCCCCGTATGGGTTTTGGGAGAGGCTTGGGCCCGGGAGGGGAGGGAGGGCGGAAGGAAGCGGGCATTCTGGGCAGCACTGGGGAAGCTCAACATGCTTTGTTTACAAACCCTGTACACTTCTTGTTTGGCTTTTGGATGTGTTTTATCCTTTCTCAACTGCCTTTTCATCTCGTCATAGTGCCAGCCACACTGATGAGTGTTTATGCTTGCGAATTCCTGAAGCACAGCCAGTACCTTGAACTCCAGAGAATGAGACTGAAATAACGTAAAAGGTCAGGGAAGTTCAAAGACAGAGAGGTGCTGTTTTCCGAGCTGTTCCCAGACCACGTTGGGCTGCTCTGGGGACACAAGAACAAAGACTTCTCTCTCGTGTCCTCCTGTTTACGCTGCTTTTTACCTCCCTCACCTCACTGTTTTAACGGGACTCATTTCCATGAAGCTTCAATTAAAACCACCAGGGACCAGTTTGGCCTGAGCTTGACAACCGAAGAGACACTTGATAGCTACTGGCACTTAAAACTCCTATCACCAAAGGAAAGGGGAAGTTTTTATCCCAACTGCTCGAGCCCCGCCGGCTCACACAGCAGGAGCGAGCCCCAGAGCACGGCTTCATCGGCAGACTGGTATCGGCTATTGCGGCACCTGGAAATCTGTTAAGTGCTTCACCGGCGGGAAGACAAGTCAGAGGATGACTTGTGGAGAGGAGAGGTTTCATTCAGCCTTGAATCTTGTCCTTCGGAAAGGTGGTGAAGCCATGCCCGGGATGAGCGGGCACGTGCCGGGTACCTGCAGTTTGGCTGTGCCACGCAGGCAGACAGCGAGCGGGGCAGCCACGGGTGGCCGCCACCACATCGGGGACACCACCCCACACTCTGCACGAAGCCGTTGTACTTCCAGCTGCAGATTTGGGCAGAGTTGAGGGGTGTTCATCAGCACGTGCACTTACACGACACCACACCGTCATTTGCACAGCACTGCGCCTGCCCCCCACGTACCCTCATTCACGGGATGGGGGCGGGGGGGCTGGGGAATGGCATGGGCTACCGCAAGCACCGGGTTTCACCAGCTGATGGATGGCCACAGCAATCTGCTTTGCCTTGAACTGGAGCTTGTGGACCCAGCGACACCAACAGCGCAGACAACACTGAAGTCGTTTCGTGGACTCGCATCCAACCCACTTACAGCAATTATAACCTCATCTACAAGCAAACTGCCTCGGGGGCAGCCGCAGCCAGCTCGCCAGTATTAAACCCTCTCTACACAAAGCATATGTGGCATTTGAAAACATTTAGAAAACAAGCTAGAAAAGCAGCCTTTTATCCCCTCCTCGTCTAGACGGCACACCAGCCTTTCCAAACGGCAAGTCGGCACCACCAAAGCGCGTGATGCCGAGGGAGGGAGGGAGGGAGGGAGCCGGCGTTGCCCTGGTCCCCGGGGACGGCAGGGGCTGCCCGTGGACATGTTGACGTTACCTCCGCTCACCCCACGGGCACCTCGCACCCGGGCGGCGCTGGTGGGTGCACTTTCACGTGTCACCGCAACCACCAGCACTGGAAGTGACCTCCCGGGACTGCGGCTGCTGATCGGCCAGAGGCACGCAGGGGTGGGAGATACTGTTACAGACAACTGGGGTCAGCAGCTTTGTCCTCAGGATGCTTCTACAGACATCACAGGCTGAAATCTCTCATTTTTGTTTTCCTCTGAGGTACTCGTTTCTCTAAGTAAAATTGACCTAAGAGTATAGTTCAAACAGGTAGCAGGTTTTCAGACTATACATACATTCATTTTAGATAATACATACATTCACTCTGCTTTAGAAGAGCGTGCTTTTCTCCAAGACGTTCCTCTCTGCGAACACACAATCCCATTTTTAAAAAAAGGAATGCCCAGCTCCCCGCAGCCGTGACAGACGCTGCTTTGCATCTTCCCTTTGACAGCGACTGTCGGAGACTCGATTACCTCGGGACCTGTTGGGCAGGAGCCAGGTGAAACCGTGTCTCTTGTCGCTGCACAGCACAGTCAATTCTGGCAGCATTTGTGTCTCTAAGTTACTTATATATTGAATCTATTCCTAGAAATGCATCCTGTAATTTGAGGGCAGATGAGTTCAGGACATAGGATAAACTTATTCTTTCGGAATAAATATCCACCCTCTTTTCCCAAAGGATTCTTGCCTCATTTCACCCAATGGGAGGATGCTAAAAATGAGCAGCAGTTCAATACCTTTTTCTCCTGTATGGTCCCGTGTTTGTTTGTGCACACCTTGCTCCAAATGCTGGCGGGGGGGATGGTTCCCCGTTTTGACTTTTCTCTGGCAAATCGCTGTAGCACCTTTGCAAACTTTACCTCCTCTTCACAAGACCTTCATGACGAGGGATCACTTCCGCTATACAGGTGGGGAACCGAGACATCAAGAACACGATTTCAAAAGCGTACAGTGACCCTGAGCGCACAAAGTGAAACGCTGCGGGACGATGCTTTTCAGAGTGCTCGGAACTGTACGCTGGGTGTTCAGAGATAACACGTCAGAAAAAAAGATAATGTGCTCATGTAATCAGCAGTAGATCCCAATGCAAACACGCGGGAGTCATCTGAAATTTTCATGGATGCCCTTCTGTTTGCCGTTGCCTAATGAGGACGTGTGTGGTTACAAGTTTAGCAATTTGCTCTCAATATTCTTAAACCTTCACATCCCTAAGCTTGCATAATATTTATTTGCCAACTAAAACTTAAGCTCAACAGAGAAACATTTTTATATAGCTTGGGGTGTTTTTGCTTTATACACATCACTCACATTTGTTCCAGTCCCTCAGGCTTTTTTAGCTCAGGGCTGAGGCTCAGGGCTGCTGGCAGTTCCAAACTTCTCACATGTGTTTATCCCTGTAACATCTCAGACATGAGATCTGTTTTAAATTAAAAATTTAAACAACGTTACTTTTCTCATTTGCTATCAATTATAACGCTGCAAGGAAGAGCTGGGCTTCTCTAATCTGTCTGCGAATATTCTACCAAACCAGCTCTCACCCTTAACATTTAGTTATTTGATTCCAGACAGACACAATGATGCATAGCTAAGGACAGCAAACCGCAGTGTAACCGAATTACATTAATTATACAATACGAACCTCTGATTGCATATGCTAATAGCAAGTTATCAAAGCCAGCCTTCTGCAAAGCTCCTGATGGTGTTTCAAGAACATATAAATCACTTGGCGTTATAGCAGCCCATAAAAGAAATCGCCGTGACTTCCAGTCCTAAATCAGCACCGTGTTTAAAAACCTATGTGTGCATTACACATTCAGCATCACGATGTCAGTAAGTTTCCAACTATTCAATAGGAATTGAGCCGAGTGACAAATTACTAAAAAACCAGACAGCAATTATTATCACAGTAAAATTATCACTACAAGTTACATACAGTAACTTCGACACTCTGAACATGTCAGAGAATGATGGAAGACTGCAGTCACCTGGACAAACGGACATCGTGAAGCTGAATTACTGTTTCGGGAGCACTTGAAATCCAGAGATTGAGATGTACCATTAAGCACCTTTAGAGCTATTTCAAGATCCATTTCAAAGAAATACAGTACCATGGCTGAAAATGAGATTAAAAAAAAAAAAAAAAAAATGGATTAAACATCAAGAAAAGAGAGGTCGAAGAAAAATCTGGATTAAACATCAAGAAAAGAGAGGTCTGTAGGAACGCAGAAGCTGTCCACAAAAGTGTCCATGTAAACTCTATGGAAGAAGCAGGAGCACCCAGAAGAAACAAGATGCAGAAGAGCCCTCACACCAGCACCCACCAGATGCATGGAGGGACCAAAAAAAAGGGGGGTTTGAGATGTCAGTTTTCAAGGTTCTTTTAAAGTTCACATAGTTTGACCATCCCTTCTGTTTCCTCTGCTTGCAAAGGCAAACCCTGGAGCTTTGTCACAGGCAATGAAGTGTCATTCAAGGGCGTGTCCGCCCACGTGCCACCGCGTTTACTGGGCAGCAGCACACTCTGCTCATCAGCACGTAGCTAATTGCAGTCACCTGCCAAAAGCTTAATGTAGCTTAAAAAAAAAAAAAAAAAATAGAAAGCAACATTCAGCCAGCTCAGTGTGAAATTTGCTGACTCTTCCATTCTTTAAAAAAAAATAAAAAAATCTCAGCAACCTTCTACGGGCTGAGTGAAACACGGAGAAGCACGCTGCGCGCTGCCGTTGAAGGCTGACGGAGGGGAGGATGGGGATAACCAAAGGTGACTGCTTCAAAGACACTTCTGTGAGGAAGCCGGGTGGGTTTTCAAGAGACTTTGATACAAGTTGAGGCTCATCTATACAGAAAAGTTACTGGAACTACATGAGTGAGAGAATAGTTATTCTCAATTAATGGAAATGTTCGTTCACCACAAAGAGCCTACCCCGGAGGGGGGTTATTCGGGAACATCATTGCAAAGCAAAGCAGCGGAAAACCGCTTGTCTGGACAGTGGCTGTAAAATTCTGAAATCCACTCACTAACCTGAATACAGATCAGAATTTCTATGTTTGAACTCTACCATAACATCAGGGGAAGTTGTAACACCAGAATTTAAAAGGAGCCTGAAAGACGGACACCTGAAAGACAGATGACATCTTATGGTGCTACGCAGAGAGGGCTCCCACCTGTGATTTATTCATTCCTAGAGGAAGGCCCAGATAGGAAGTTAAGATGTAGGGATACATCAAAGGAAGTATAAGAATGGATGAGAGGTGAGTTAAACAGGAATAGTTTCTGCTCGTAGGAAAGAATTTGTTAAATACATCTTGAGAAGAAAGCCACTAGTTTCATGTTATGAGTAAGAAAATTTGAATAAATTCAACAAATGCACATCACTTCTGTGCGGCAGTACAAACCAGCAGTGAATTTCCAAATAAGTTCTAGTCTCTGAGCAACAGTAACAGTTTTTCTTGGTTTTGAAAAAGTTGGTGAAGGTTTATTCAGGGTAGCAATGCCCATGAAATACACATAATGCTTAGCTTTATGTTAATTCACAGAGGTGCAAGGCTGTGAGGGTCATTTTGTTTGAGATGGAACACCTTTAAATGGGAACATTTCTCCTGCCAACCAAAAGCCCTGAAGACAACACTTGGGTCTTGAGAAGAGCTGGGTAAGGCTAAGGAGTAGGGAGGCAAACCCAGGTGCTGCCAAACAAATGGCAGAGAGACAAAGAGGGATACTGTGATGTCTGGATGCTTGGAAGCTCACATCACACTTGGCTCCTGTTAGGTACGGCAAACTTAGGACAACCGGCGATACTGTCGAAGAAGGAAGAGACAGTCCACGGGGAAACTCAAGGAGGCACAGAAGTGGTGCTTCAGCGTTTTCCCCCCCTACCTCATTCTATCAGTGATGCTCATCAGCTACGGAAAGAAGGAGTCATCGTTTCATACCTGAGCGCTGACACACTTCCTCATGCCTGGGATGCAAACAAATCCCCTCACATGCCCCTAAAAGAACATTATGCAAATCGAGTTCGGTACCAAATGCCTGGAAGACCCATTAGCTTTTGGAGTAACTTCACTTTCCTGAGGGAAGAGGCAGGAGCTAAGAGAAGGGTGAAGCTGGAGGAAGCCCAACTCGTCATGTGTTTCTCCTTTTCATAAGGCATCCGATGTAGGCTTTTCAGAGGAGCAAACGCCAATCTGAGTGCCACAAGAAAGACTTGTTTACAGGGCGGACCTGCTGGTTGAAACCGAGAGCTGGGACATCTGTATCATCCCAGTAACGATGCTCCTGAGAGAAAGGATGAATTGCCCCTTCCCCTCGCTCATTCACTGCCACACACCTGCTGCGGGCTGCAAATAAAAAAAAAATATCCTTCACAATTCAGTGAGTCTTATGCCCAGGGGCACAAGATGTGATTGCCTTTATTTTCGTATAGGTCTCAGTTATACTTCACGTGCAGCAGCATCCCTTTGGGCAGTGAGCTACAAATTGTTTTTTCCAGCCACTCGAGCCGAAATGTCCGAAGGACAGCATGGAGTGCATCGCCATCCCTTCTTGGGCGGGAAGGGGAGCACAAGACACGCCTGTAAGGCTGCCTCAGGGTTATAATGTGTGTTTCGGACTGAATAGTCAACAAAAAAGACAAAGACAGACGGAGGCAGAAGTGAGAAGCTGAGGAGCCTGTAAGTGTATCTGGGAGCGGAAGCAGGCCAGCTCGCTCCATGGAGAGCAGATCAGGACTGGCGGTGCAGTGGTCAGAGGGCAGCATTTCCCAAATTACATTGATCCACATCCTGCCCCCAAGTGATTTTATCAGTCATGGTCTTGCTCCTCCCAACCGCAGCTCAGCTGCTCCTGAGCTACCATCAAAGCAGCGCAGATCCCAATTCCTCCTGCATGGAGCTTTTCCCACTGAGCTTTGTGTGCCTCCCCCACTGGGAAACACTGCTAAAGGAACTATTTTGGGGATATGGGAATAAAGGAAGATATAGCCCTAGGCAGGCAGAAGGCTTTCCACAAACGGAGCACGAGACAGCAAGGAGCAGATACACTGTGGTGGGGAAAGCATGCAACAGAAAGGGGAGGAGGCACAGAAATAAAGACTACATACGGATTGTGCAGGATTAATAACCCGAAGAATTAAAACAGTTGTAGGCGAAAATCCTCCTGCAGTAAGCTTTGACTTTTTGCCAGAATAGGAAGAGGAGATCTAGTGGCTGATGAAGACAACCAACTTGACCCATGACAGAAAAAGAAAATGGCTCACAGGCTAATTGACATCAAGGGTAGATTAATTAAGTGGACTTCAAGCGATCACAAAATAATTAAAAGCAGAAATCAGAAGAATTCTGAAGACACCATGCAGTCAAGAAACCAAACAACTTTTAAGAAGCAGTAAGAGGTTGTTTGGAACGGACTGCACAGTAACTGTACAGCTAAATAGGAGAATTTCTGAGGACAGTGTGATGCAAGTCCCTGGCTATGTGACATACAGGATTTTGAAGAGGAGTTGAAAGGACACTGGAGCACTCTGTTTTTATAACATAATAATCATACGTGTTGGCTTTCACAACCTGGCTGTGGTGATCACGGAGTTCTTCTCTCGCTCCTTTGAGGCATCATTTGGTTTGTTTTTTTCTTTGTATTTTTTCCCCCAGCTTTTTTGCTTGCTTTTGCCATCCTCTAGGGTGCTGACGATTAACCACATCCAGAGAGCAGATGCAGGGCAAACTGCATTGGTGCTCCTGATGTTGCGTTTTATCACTGGCCTGGCTGGAACACATCCACATGCTTAAGGGTAAATTCAGCATTAGTGGTCAGAAGGAAATCCCTTCCTCCTGTCTCCCAGTACCCTGCAATGTTTTTTGAGACAAGGTGACACTTTCTTCCAAAGGAATACTGCAGTTTTTGGTCTTTAACTGTAAGACTTAATTTTGTCACTGCTTGGTAAGACTTTCTTGACCACATGTGGCAGCGGGAAGAATGAGTGTTGTGGGGACCCTGCTGACCTAGACATCCCTCCTAGGCTAAACTACAAAAATCTGTGTGAGGGTGGGACACGACAGCACCTTTTAATCTCAACTTCCCATATGGCCTAAGAAAATTATCACCTTTAAATGTCTTCAACAGTATTAATCAGTGAGCTGTACTTAAGAGTTTTGTAGTGACTGGTGAGTAAAATGCTATAATCAAATAGCATGAGGAATACACAGCATTCCCAACATCCCCCAAAACATACTGACACCTATTTCATCATTCCGGCTTAAAACTCAAAATCAGTTCATTCAATATTTTGTTTCTGCCGCTAGCAAATACCTTGATCCCTCAAAGGAAAGGGACTTTCTCTACCATTAATCCATAAGACAAGCGCATAACATGGTCAGTGTGAAAAGATGCTCAGACTGAAATTTCAAAGAACAAAGCTTCAGTGTGCACGTCCATTTTACTCACTTCAACAGAAGCACTCCCCATTACGTTGGTCACAAAACTACCTCCACCTCCTTAAAAAAATTCCCAGTCTTTGTCTTTCTAGCACTACTTCCTTCCCCAAATCAAGAAACTAAAACAGTCGTCACATGAATTCTTCCTAAGTCCTTGATTAATATCACAGAATCTCAGTTCTTCTATGATGCATAATACAAGGTGCATCTGTTCAACTTTTTACAGAAACTGAACTGGATACGATCTAGCAGTTCAGTCACTTTACTGCTACATTAGATCTCCCTGAATTTGTTAGCCTGACAAAAGTTTCGCAAGCAGGTAGGCTACCACTACTTTTGCCACAATTTGTGATGTTTCTTTTGAAGATTAAGTGACTTTAAATATATTTTTACATTATCAGTTTTTAAAATATCAATAATTTAATTGCACAAAAGTATAGCATGCAACAGTACGTATTACATTTCTGCAATCTTTTCGAGTTACAATTTTTTTTTTTTCTCTCTCCACTTTGGATTACAAATTGATGCAACTGTCCAGCAGTTTGAAAATCAAGACTGCACACCACAGTCTTTCAAGCCCCACAGGAAAAAAAAAAAGAAAAAACAAAGAAAAAAACTAAAGAACCATGTCCCAAAATGATCAACTATATTGAATTCAACCATCATAGTTCATGTACTATGTAATTACGCATACTATACTTGCTTCTGTTTTCTTCTCATCTGCTGCACACCTACTCTAAAATAGATTACGAGATCATCAGTGAATACACACGTGACAAGGGTACAACTGTAATTGAAAAAGGTTACAATCGTGATACTCAGAAGACTGCAGACACTCTAGAGCATTAGTTTGAGCAGCATGTGTCTCTAGATGCATTTGCAGATGCACACCCACCATGTTCTTTTCCCTAATTCTCTCATTCATACGGCTATATGCATAAAAACCACAAAGACACTGATTTACATAAAATTATCTCACTCCATTTTATTTAAGATTTTCTTCTCCAGTTAGTAAAAGAAAGATGTGTCTCTCTTTATACATATGTACAAGTTCAGTTATAAAAATAGACAGCACATTCAAAGAGAAAAAAAGCCTTGGCATTTGTCTGATTCCCTCTAAATATCATATATACATGTGAATAGGAGGGGAAGGGGGAAGTCTTCATGAGTTAATTAAACACCACCTCCCCCTCAATTATCCCCTGCAAATCTGTTTAAAAATCAATCTAACTAAGCTCAGTTCTGCTATTTTCAGGTGTGCAAATTAGAGGCAGAGCCAACAGGAAGCACTCGCTCCACACTGAAGGACGCCAGGCAAAGGATTTGGGGTTGGAAAAAAATTATAATAATAAAAAAAGTCATCTTCTACTGTCACAGCCCAGACCTGCAACTCAACTTGCTTCTCTCTCAAGGGATGAAAGTGCCCCGGCAGAACAGCCTTTTAATTCAATGTGTCAGACAGAAGAACTGCCCCACACCTAAATCTCAGTGCAATGCAGACAACGCTTACAGCAAAGCAGGGGGCTACGGGGGAGGCGAGGGGGAAGTTGTGCATTGAGAACAGGGAAGGAGCAACCAGAGAACGAGAACACAGACGGGCACTGGCAGCGCTGCCTTCTATCAGCCTTATGGGACACGGCTACTGGTACCCGCATGCCGCAGTGAACTCAACCAAGCTAGTATGGGTGATGATCACGAAGATGACGGGGAAACACACTGGAAGAACAGTCAACGGATGGCTGGGATACGAGACAATGTTTTACCCAGGATTTGGCTGGAAGGGGGAATGGCACAGTTGCCTCTCTCTCAGGACTGTTTTTTGTCGCTCCCCTCGCAGCACTGCAAGCTGCAGAACCATGCTCTGCTATGGCACAGTGAGAGGAGCAGCAGCAAACTCTTTCTCGGCACTTCAGCTTTCCCTCTCCTTGAGGTTTGTACAAATAGGGCCTTATTTTGTTTCTAAGCTTTTAAGAGTTTTGTACACCTCAAAAGCAAGAAAATAATTCTGAACACAGTGAGCGTTCGTACTGATGAGAACTCAGAAATACAAACCAAACCACTGGTTTGTGGTTTCTTCCACTTCACTGCGTGAAACAGAGGTGGTGCTGCTGCTCTCACAGGGCCTGTCAGCGCGCTCTGTGTTCTCCGGCTCTGAACCTGTTCCTGACAGATGGTGCTGAAAAGAAAGAGTCCATTCCCTGGAAACCACCTGAGACACCTTCCTTTACATTTCAAACCTTTAAAAACCCCAGAGGCCCACACTAGAAGAATCCAGGATTTTTTCTGATCACACAACTTCTTCAGCTTAGCCCCCAACCACCCCCACATGTACACTGACCAGCTGCCAGTACGGAAATGTCTTCTGACTCTACAGGATACTCCTGGGGATACTGATTTCATAGGTTAAAACTAACGCTGGGTTCCACCTCAAGCTACAAGAGAGAAAGTATATTGGTGTGACTTCACGCACACTCAGCTGCAGGATATTGCATGCAGTTGCTGAGTGCTTTCTCGGTAACGTTTGTCAGATGTGTCAATAAAACACCAGCTGACACTCTACCAGTTACCCCAGACTCCGTTCCCTCCTTCTCGCAGTATATGCAAAGATAGTTTTTTGGAATACACATAATCAAAGTGCTCACATAAACCACCCACTCCCATTGTGCTTTGATTTTCTGTTCACACACTTGCTGGACAGCAACAAGGCGTTCGTTTGCGTGCCTTCAACTGGCAGGGTAGTCTACTCTCAAAGCCAACGCAGTTCAGACAAGCTTTGGGGGTTCAAAATTACTACCGACCACCTGAGGTGTGGGCACCTTTGCTTTGCTTCCGAATTGGAGTTTCTGATATGAGACTGCTGGTCAGGTTTAAGCTTTTAGGGGTCCCACAAACACTGTTTCCTTTGCTCAAAGGGGAGCTCAAGGGAGAAGAGGCGCTTGAAGGTCCAAAATCTGCAAGTCCAGAAGGCCGAATAATTGCTGTTTGTAGAGGGCTACTTGCAGACATGCCTAGCAATGGAAAAGAGAATCAAATTCTACGTAAGCATGTTATTCCACTTGTGGCTCTTCCAACAACAAACAATATACTAACAATCAGTCCGAAGACCACCCTGTATTCATGATTTATGACAGTTTAATGAAGAGGGACGTCCTTAAGATACAAAACATCTTCCAGTTATACCATGGTGTAAAGCTGAAGCTCCGTCACCATCAGTTTAGCAGATTTTGGGACCTGATGCTGTAAAGTTCAATGTCACAGCAATGCAGTAAAGCCACAGCCATACCCATGGGATAAACAACACTGTCTGATTTGTCTGGACACCAAAATAAAAAACAAGAGGAAAAACATTTGGTATGAGAGAATTCAAAGGGCAGATGAAGCTTCTGCAGGAGCAGCCTCTCAAGGACATCTGCAATGAAACTGGCTATCTTCTCACACCATTACCATGTCACATTGTGTACTGCCTGCATCTCAGAATATAACAGAGAAGCAATACCAACAATAAAACACTTTTTATCTATTTTTTGACTGGCTGTAAACAACTATCACCCGAACTCATGTGGTTGGTTCTGCTCTGGGTAGTCTGCTGCCTGTCCTGCCCCCACATACCTTTAGAGACGTTGTACCCGTAGGCTGCGTATGCTGCTGCAGAGGCTGCCGCGGCCCCTGCTTTGGCACCTGCCATTGCAGCTGCACTTCCCGCTATCGATTTCCGGCTTCTGCCTTTCCCAGTGCCGCCTTTTGATCCGCCACCCGAACCTTTAGGACGCCCCCGGCTTCGACCTGACTGGCCTCTCCCAGTGAGAGGTGTATCTTGCATTGAAACACCTTAACAAAAAAAGAATGTTGAAACAATAACTGCTCTGGTATTTCAGACAACTCACAAATGAATGCAGCATTGCAGCTACCTACCATTTACATTAATACTGTTCCTAGTAACTGATATTTTTCATTTGCATTAATACGGACACTGTTAGCAAGCAGTGATCCCATGAAAAGAAGTTATATATACAGAACTTCACTCTTCATTAACCACATCTTATTAACTCAAACTACTTGTCATTATTATTATGAATCCCATCCACAAATAGGTGGAGGATACTGGGTTCTACTTCAGGATGAAGCATTTTCTTACTTGAAGATAGATATGAAGTTTCTTCAATCTGCTGCCTCTAAATAAACTTGTCAAGAACTATGGCTCTACTGATTTCAGTCAAGAAAACTGCGGTAGTTAAAAACATTCGCTGTTATTTAAAATTACAGCTGCTCCACTATTAGCCCAACAGCAAATTCAAGGGAAAGCTTAGAGATTAGTAGTTCTGTTGTCTGTAATTTGGTAATATGCACATAATGGAAGGGGTGCCCTCTATAACACAGAAAACAAAGGACGAAACTTTTCAGAGTAACTAACACAGAAAAGAGGAAAGTGTGGTGAATGAGAGACTATAAACAGATTTCCTACCAAATCAGAAGTAATTTCTCAATGAAAAGGCATTTTTTTCCCCAAATCTTGCCAACCATGCATACACTCCGGTTAAAATGCAGAAAATGCATCACCTAGCCACACAAAGTCAATGTTTAATAAATGTTAGTAGTAAGTTAAGGCAAAATGACTGACCATTCATGGTATCTGAAACCGAGCCAGTGATGGAAGCAGGAGAGTTTGTTGCCCTTGACTGAGGTGCTGAAGAAGCTGGATCATCCACAATCACAAGCATATCACTACTGCTCTCATCGGGAGGGATAGAGCCCATATGTAGTTCACTGCTGATGGATATCTAAACATGACAGAGAACAAAGCCGTTAGCTTCGCAGGTTAGGAAGAGGAAGGGTACAAACATAGTAAGATCTTTAAAAGGCATACAATCACAAGTAATTAACTGGTATTTGTTCTGTTCTCTCTCATTTTCTCTATGTGAGCCGAGCAGCATGACACATAATCTGCCTAATCACACCACACCCTCTATTTACATGCTGAGCAGCAGTAAAGACCTCCAGGAGCTACTTAATTTCAATTGATGAAAACAGATGTTAAGTTAGAAGCAGGAAACTAACAGTCTCAGCGAGATTTAAGAAAACTGCTGTTAAACTGTGCATCTTCCATTGCAAGAGAGACGAAAAATAGGATTCTTATCCTATTACTACTGCTAATAAAAATATTTGTCAATAAGGGAACAATACAACACAGGAATCTTCGTGAACATGGCATAGAACAAAATATATTTGCTGCCAAATCCAGTTTGCAATTCTTTACAAAAAGATGAAGGAAAATAAGGTGTGTGACACTGAGAATTTGAAATTTCAATTCCGGAGAAAAAACCCCAACATACTAATTCAGAATCGGAAGCAAGGAAGGAAGCAGATAAAGAGATGTAGATGAGACCAACAAGGAGTACTTACAAAGAAACTGAACAGCAAGGAGCTATTTGAGGGATACTTGGTTCAGGAGCAGAAAGAGACTGTTCTTGCTATGGAACGTATTGGTATAGAAGGCAGCACATGGTTATAAACATGAACATGATAAAAACAGGGAAAAGGGAGAAAAAAGTAGGAATGGGAAAATTTCAGGGCCTGAAAGGGAGCAGTCAGGGTATGAACTCACTATAAGAAAAGGGAGGCAGAGAGCAAAGAAAGAGGGGAATAATGGAACATCAAATAACATGAGGAGCTGTAGGCAGCTGTTATGTTTTCAATTAATTATTTTCGTTTCCATGGTTCACCTTTAAGACATCTCACTTCCCCACATACTCAAAGTTCTACGCGAGCTAAAATATCAGAAAGCAAGAGTCCTACAGGACATAAGACCACAACTGAAATAGTAAATAGTTTAGAGCAGCAGCAAGTCTTACCTCACTGAAAGGGCTGGGCATAGCAGAGTCTACACTAATGAAGGAGTCATCCCCATCAGCAGACAGGTTGGAGTTATCAGCTGAGGGAACAAATGGGATCACAAGGTTCATGCCCTCTTTCTTTCTCTTCCCATCCAATTCATCTTCCTTCTTCTTCTGAAATAAATAAAAGAATACCAGGAATGAAAAAGACAATAAAACAGAAGAAAAGGAATAAGCAACCCAAAATCTCAACATCTAATGCAGTGTTACTACTCAAGGAATGCCATGTCCAGAATTACCCAAAACAAGTTTCTGAATGACACAGTAACAGATCCCTTAACGGCCCCTTCTTTACGTTTAAGTAGTGTTGGTTGGGTTTTTTTTCTTCCTAAAGTAGCTGGAAGGATGAAGAATTAATCTTACAGAATTACTTTGATTTCCATTACCTTTTGGAGTGAGCTTGAAATACTTTATCATTGCACAAAATTCCAATTAAGGCAAAACCTCCCTGTCTCAAAAACTCGGAATTTTCATAAACTAATTTTAATGATCTTTTTTAAACAAATGATCTTCCTTTGTTCCGCAGAAGCCACATAACTATATGTTTTATCTGTGTTTGGTGCTTCATTTACATTCCCTTTTTGTCCTTGCAGAACAGTATTTTGATTAAGTTACCATTTTATATGCCAAAGAATGACCAGTTGATCATTTTGTTTTTTCAAGCACGAGTTCTCAAATTGTTGCCTGTAGACTACTGGTGATCTACAGTGTTGTTTGGGTATGCAGTAATTCCTTTTTTTTTTTGAAGTTGCTAATGATATTAAAATACAGATAACTATGCACTATGTATTTTGTAATATCCCTTTTCTATGTGAGGAAGTGCCACAGATTGATGTTCAATGGTGAAGGGAAGAAGGCTTTACTCATTAGACTGCCTTTGCGTAAAACGTTTCCACACCACATAATAGCGAGCCTGAAGCTCTTCCGGCTCTATCACTGACACAGGCAACCTCTTTGCACTGAAGTACCTTTTCAGCATATTTTTCCCTTTTACGTTTACGTTCCTTCACACGATTTGTTTCCTCTTGCTGTCGCTTCTCTTCTTGACGCTGACGCACTGTCAGAAGAGAAATACAGAGTTGTCACCACTGGAAAGGTATTTCATATCCTTGAATCTTGCAAGAAATTGTAGTTCTAATAGAACTGTGAAGAAGAGTCAGCTGTATTAAAACTAAACCACATGGAAAACACTACTGTATTAACACTATTTGTATCCAAATTACTAAAAAGTCTTACAGTGAAACTCTTCTTTCAAGCAACATAAAAGCATATACCTGTAATACAGCTTCAAAAGTATGATGAAATACAGCATTTTTACTAAAACTTTTCCTGTCATGACCTACATAATCCTTGTCAAAGCTCTGTCATTCAGGAACAATGCAATGATTCTGAATGAGTGCCAACAAAAACTTTATCACACCATCATCTCTCTCACACAACTTCATCTCTCAGCTCAGCAGTGATATGAAACCAGCTTGTACTAACAAGAGTTGGCAATACACAAAGAGCCAGGAAACAGAAGTTGTTATCAGCAATACATGTGTTTGTAGTGATAAAAATGCAGATTTCATAAACTAATGAAGTGGAAGATGGGGAAAATGGTACAACAGATTTCACATACATTTCTTTTCTAGTTCCTCATCATCCAGCAGAAGGCTGACCACCTCTTTTGGCTTCAAGGTGTCAGGTTTGAAATTGCCACCTGAAATCACCATTCGTTGAATCTAGAAGGAAAAAAAACAAGAGAGAAAAAAAAAAAGAGGAAAAATTAGTCAAACCAGCCACAAACCGTTCTCGCTACCCTTCACCGAAAGCCAGCCAAAAAAAGATGCCAGTGCATCCGTGTAAGTCAGAATTGACTTCTCTATCATACCAAAGTTAGTAGCAGAATTTCAGGGAAGATTTTATTAAGAGTATAATTAAGGGTATAAAATATAAGAAGCAACTGAGCTAGAAAGCAGGAAATTGCCAGCCCTTGTGCAAAGCTGCACTTGTAAAGCACCATGTAATAAACAACAAATGATAATGGTATTAATACTATTACAGCAGTACTCCTGGCAGGTATAAATTATCAGTCCAATTTTTCAAGTAATCTGCAGACAGAATCATGCGGATCACATTCTTAAAGGCCACAACACTTTTAGTTTCCTTGACTGAAAACTAAATTTCCATATTGAGTCAGTATCTCAGTTTAAGCAATTCACTCAACCTCTATGACCACAAGTATATTAAAAAAGAAACAAAAAAACCCCGTTGTAACTTAGGAAAACAGAACAAGCTTTAGCATAAGCCAATTTTGATGATTTAGATCACCAGCAAAAAGACTACACTTTATTTTTAGGTTGATTATCAGGTGACTCTAGTGCAGTATCCTAGAGAAGATGGCTAAGTTTCAACAAGGGAAAAGTGAATGCATTCAGCTGGAGAGGCTTCAGTTGCTGCAGCACCATGATGAGCAGCTAATTAAGCCAAAAGCTAAAAGAAACCCTGACTACACAAAACATGTGAATGTTTTATATAGTATACCTACTGCTACCAAAGAAAGTGAATCTGCTTAATTTTTTCCTGCCAATAAAGTGTCATGAGGTTTAAAGTTTCTAATACACTTGCTACTTGATCCTGCAGGACACTGAGCTCTTCCGGCAACCCTCATACCTCAAATTAATTTTCACCTGATTACCTCCAAATTTCTTTCAAAAAAAAAAAATAATCCAGCTGTGGTGTAACAGTATAACATGAGAGGAATCAGTAGCCCTAACACAGCAAAGACAGATGCTCTAGTCTTAAAAGAAGCCCGAGTAGTTTCATTGCATCATAAGGAACAGTTTTCATGAAGTCACAGTGTAAATCATTTTCTTCCTAGTTCATATAACACAGCTGTAATGCTGCTGTGTTAGGGACACAGATTTGTTTATTCAAACAAAGACATTCCCTTTTGGCTTCTCTTCTGTCTCCCTGCAGATACTTTTTCTGTTTCTTTACTAATTTTGGTATGTGCTTTCTGATACCGTTTCTGTAACTTCTTGTTCCAGACAGTTTCTTTATTCCTACCTCACTCTTTTCCTTAGCCCTTTGTAAGATGCGCTCCTCAATGGTGCCTTTACATATCAACCGGTACACGGTGACTTGTTTTGTTTGACCCAGCCTGTGTGCCCGGTCCATGGCTTGCTGGTCTACTGTTGGGTTCCAATCACTGTCATAGAAAATTACCTGCAAAAGAACACCAGAACAGGAAGGATTAAATAAAACCATACATTTAGAGCACCTGGTGATTAAACAAACAAAAATCCAATATACTAATAAAAATAAAAGTTCGCTGTACACCCCACAGAATTACCGCCCCACTGCAGGCTGTATTAACTTAGCTTTGCCCAGTCCTGTGAAGTCTTTTCTATGGCGTTTCAGATGAATTCAAACTAACTGACGCTGTGAATGTTTCAACTTCCACAGAATGTCTTTAATGTCTTCTTGAACAAATTTGCTTCAGAGACATGAAACTCCTAAGTTTCTCACCACATTAAATCACTACCATGTAATTAATTATAGGCTAACCACATCATGAGCCCATTTTAGTATTACTTACCTTAAGAAGAGAAAGCCCATTAAATTAGAATTTTACATGAAAAGTAATACTCTTTTTTTTTTTTCTTTCAAACCTGGATAAAGCCTAGCCTAGTCTAACACTTCTCATGTTTTTACTACAAAAAAAAAATGAAATGCCACATCACACTCATATTGCCCTATCATTCCAACAGCACTTTATGCACAGTAAGCATACAAAACAAAAACGTTTAAAAAAAGTTTAGACAGGAAAGTAAAATGTCCAGAAAGCTACAAAACCACACAACTAACAATGCTCGTGCACGAAGCCTGCCTGTGCTTCCATCTGCTTATTTCCTCTGTTGAAGCAACTTCAATCTAGAGAACTTTTAAACCCTGAAAATCGTATAGATACTTGCTTTCTTCCCATTTCTTTTAAGTGACAGCAAGATAAGATAAAGTATTCTTGAAAAAGAATTATGAAATATTTTTGATTCAGAGATCTTTGGGTTTGTGTTGCTAAGGTCTACAGTCTGTCTTGGGCTCAAATCTACGTGCACACAAGGTATTGGGTTAGAAGCACAACAATAGCTGTTATTGAAGAGTTGGTTAATTCATGTAGATTGGTATTCCTTCCCTAATGGTTAGTGGCTCCAGCTGCTCCAGAGTGCAAATCCTTGCAATTCACCTAAATCAGTCACACCTTGGGTGATTAGGTGGGAAGTTATCCTTCCTGACTAGCTGATAATTCAACTACAAATGACTCTGTACTTTTGGAGGCATTGCTTCATTCTTCTGTGCACAGAAAAAAAGGTAACTGATACCTGTT
>NW_009647046.1:4420970-4424705 GCF_000708025.1 Charadrius vociferus
AAAAGCAAAGAGTCATACATGAAACAGCATTCACTGTATGAAAATGTCATTTGCATTTGTAGACCCCTTCATTCACCCAACTCCTTTCTGGACTCTGGTACTGAAGTATGTGGGGAGAAGGAAGGTATTTCCAATTGCAACCAAAAATTGTGTACCAAGTGTCCAATATTCCACAACTTTATCATTGAGATAGTACTATATTGTAAACATGAGCAAAGTAAACAAGGTTATGCAATTTCATTATGTGAATTATTATCATTAAGCTCAACATGAGCCAGCAAGGTGCAATCACAGCCCAGAATGCTAACCATATCCTGGGCTGCATCAGAAGTGTGGCCAGCAGGTCAAAGGAGGTAATTCTGCCCCTCTACTCCACTCTTGTGAGACCCCACCTGGAGTACTGCATCCAGCTCTGGAGTCCCCAACATAAGGAGGACATGGACCTGCTGGAGCGTGTCCAGAGGAGGGCCACGAGGATGATCTGAGGGCTGGAGCACCTCTCCTATGAGGAGAGGCTGAAAGAGCTGGGGCTGTTCAGCCTGGAGAAGAGAAGGCTCTGGGGAGATCTTATTGAGGCCTTCCAGTACCTAAAGGGGGCCTACAGGAGAGCTGGGGAAGGACTTTTTACTAGGGCATGTAATGATAGGACAAGGGGGAATGGCTTTAAAGTAGAAGAGGGCAGGTTTACATTAAACATTAGGAAGAAATTTTTCACTTTCAGGGTTGTAAGGCACTGGAACGGGTTGCCCAGAGAAGCTGTTGAGGCCCCATCCCTGGAAGTGTTCAAGGCCAGGCTGGACGTGGCCCTGGGCAACCTGGTCTAGTGGGAGGTGTCCCTGCCCATGGCAAGGGGGTTGGAACTCGATGATCTTCAAGGTCCTTTCCAACCTAAACCACTCTATGATCCTAGGAACAGCAGTGCTGAAAAAATATTGATCAGCATGGCTAAAAGTGCCAGCATTCACACAGAAAGACCAATTTTCCTACATTAATCGTGAGGCTGCAAGGCAGAAGATGAGCACCTTGGGAAAAATGGTGGTTGGAGGCGTATAAGGCAGGAAAAGCAAAGAAATATTTACACTGAAAACTATATATCAGTAAGCTGATTTTTTATTCTGTATTACTTTATGAAACTTCACCTACCGTATCTGCAGCTGTAAGGTTAATGCCCAAGCCTCCAGCTCTTGTGCTTAACAGGAATACAAAAATATCATTCCTGTAGAGAAAAAAAGATTAGAAACCCCTTATTTTGTGAACGATGAACAAGAAATAACAACAGAAGTAAAGTTTTTGATTCATATAAAGGGATCAGGGCTATTTCTATTACTTGAACACTTCAGAACATTTTGTGCTATTCATAGTCAAAAAAAAACCCCACATGAATGAGTGAGAGAAGTTAATCTACAAATCAGGACTGCCGGAACACGCAAACATTGAGTTTGCAATAGCAGCTTATTAATCGCTATCAAAACAAACCAGGGCTTGTTTATCTTGCCCACATTGGAAATTAAGATTTCATATGGACAAAGAACATTTTACTGTTTCACAGAACTGATCGATGTTAAAAAAAATCTTGCCTTAACAATGCTCAATTCATAAAGAAAGAAAAATAAATGTTGAAACTGTGTAGATCCAAGTTTTGTTCGAAATTTTGTGCTTTGAACAGAACAAACAACTCGGGAGGAGGAGAGAACTAAACTTGATGTAAACGCAAGCTGGCGGATATAGAGGTACATTAGAAAAGGACAAGGATCCACTGGCACAGACAGAAGTCCTTCAGTCGAGGAACTTCTCAACTCTAGTCCTAATTAAGTTGCCGATTCAAATTAGAAGTTCTAATCTCTTTTGTCCACTGTCTTATCTGTGAAATGAGGATGAATTGATTCATCTCAAGATAGTCACATAACAATTCAGTTGTGACTGTAAAATGTTCCAAGGATGACTATGTAGGCAGTACTAATGATCAGATACTGCACAAATGCAAGTCATTCATTTCAAGTTCTTTGAAACGCACTGCCTGTAAGTGAACTCGATTATTACTGCACACATGCTGTCCTTCCCACCTTGAAGCATTTTTAGTATGCAGTAACTATTACATTTACATTCCCTGGGATTCCTCAGACAGCACGGAAGTCAATGACAAAGTTGCCTTTGGTGAGCGTGGCCCTCCAGGCAGAGGGTCCTGCTAGAAAACAGATTGTCATTCCACAACACACTTCAGGAAAGCTATCTCTGAACATCTCCTTGGGAGATTTACAAACCTTAATACAGTCATACTAGCCCCAAGGGTTAGCCTTGCTGGCACCAGATTTGGGGATGCTGGCTGCTAAGAGAGACATGAGGCATCCCAATACCTGACTTGGAATAATCCCCTAAGCCTAATAATCCTTTATGTCACTGAAGAAGGTGGGGCACACTAGCCAAATACCTGTAACAGTGCATTAAGACCAAGCTACAATCTGAGGAGTCAGACAAAAGTTGTCAACATTCAATGGCAGTTCTAACACTGCACAAATAGAAGACAAAGGAGACAGGTGTAGGATGACACAGGATGACCAAGCACTGATGAAAACTCAAGTGAAATCAGGATTTCTGCTAAGGTTGTGAACCTCACTAGTGCCACTGCAGAGGTTAGCAGTATTTAAAAGCGTTATCACCATATGGATCTGTAATCAGGTTGATGGAAACAAAGCAGACAGTACCAGCAAGGACTCCAAAGAGGCTGACATACTCTGCTTTGACAGTGACAGAGCAAGGTCCTCTGCTTAAAAGACGACACTCTGCAATGCCACACTGTCTGTACACTAGTGCATGCAACATCAGTAACGTACCAGAAACCCTTGCTGAATGAGCAGCATGGAACTTTTCCTTCTTGACTAACTATGTGTAGGCAGTCTGTCCTTGAAAGTCCACTCATCAAATCTAAAAGGTCTTTCTTGCCCTTCCTGGAGGAAGTGTGGGTGTATTGCATGCCATTACGCGTACGCTAATACAACTCAACAAATGTAAAAAACTAAGGGTTTTGTAAACCATATCCTTGAAGGTCAAGTAGAACTATTTTCTCAGGACTCAAACTTCAAGACAATCACAAGTACCTGGCAAGGCTGCATCATAAAAACCAGACTCTCAAAGAACCCGTTCTGATTCAAGGTAAGATTTCCCCTCACCCCACCTAAAGAAATTACCAATAGACAACAGAAATAATTATGAAAACTATGAATTAACACACACACACAAAAAAAAGCACGAAGAACTCTAAAATTAGAAAGGTTTCTGGCAGTCCAAAATCTAAGAGTACAAAAATCCATCCTGAGCTATGGACAGCTCAGGAAGCCAAGCTGTCAATCTCTAAATTTCATCTTGCAGGTACAAAGCCGAAGGAGTCCGCAGGTGCCTGTTCGCAATGCAGGCAATCCTTGGCCAGGAAATCTTTTCGCTCTTGTAACAATAGGAGAACGTGCATATATAGACAGTGACATGAACATCCAGCTGTGAAATGCTTCTGGAAATGCCATATGGGAAGGAAAGAAAGTGGACAGTGCCACAAACTACAGGAACAAATTATCATTCCATAGCCATGTATTTTCAGCACCCTGCTTGAATATCCTGCAGGACAGTTTAGTCTCAGTCAGGCTTTTTGTCCTGGAAATATTTCTCCTAAGTAAATCTCGTATAAGAGGAACTCAACTAACATTTTAATAGGAATTCTTGTTTAGACTGGCTGACCCATATCTC
>NW_009647046.1:4424755-4428020 GCF_000708025.1 Charadrius vociferus
ATTAATAAAACCAAATTCTGTTCATTAATAAAAGCAAATTTCTTCACTTCTTTTCGTTAAAGGACTTTACTAGGAAGAAGAGTCAGGGTTCCAGGAGGACATCATAACCTGCAAGGAACCTGTTTCTGACACCTGGAAATAGGGAGAAAAATACTGCATGGTCCCCTCTCTTACTGTGGGTATTTGGCACACATTCTTTTCAGGTTTTATTGCTCTGAGGAGTTCACTAGAAGACTCATCATTGCAACACAGTCCTTCGGGTCTTTAAGCCTCATGAGCCAGTGGCCTGAAAGGCTGTATGTGGCTTCCCCTCCTATCTTCAGCTACGATACCTTGGGACTGCTAACACAAGGGCTATTTTCTAGTCTAGAATGCTGCTTTCACCCCGCAATAAACAACAACAATCTATGAACCTAACTCCTCTGAAAAAGGAAAGTGACCTTCTTACAAAAGTACATCAACATCCAGGAAGGGTAACCTTACTGTGAACTACCATACCAAAGTGACATCCTATCAAGCCATACCTCATGGTTAGGAAACTTAATAACCATAAATTCAATCATTATAAATAATGCACCCTGGTGGAGACAAAGTTATAATAAAACATATTATCTTATAATACAATAATTACATACTCTTCTTTCCTGGTGTGCTCATAAAAATTGCAAGAATCCACTTTGTTTTACTAAATGAAAAGAGCTAGTGTATGCTTACTATCTAATAAAATCCCCATTTTATCCCTTGTCTATTAGTTTAATGCTTCGTAATAAAACACGCTTAAATGGCTTGTTTTGCAGAAAACTAGGTCACTTTCAAAGCTCTAGCACATGCAAGATTTTCAGTCTCATCTTCACAGTGTCAACTGTCAGAGCATGTAATAACCAATGAACATTTGCTGCCTTTCTACTAAGCTTCATTATGAGCAATAGCATTTTTGGAATGGTAAGAAGCAAAATAGGTGGGTGCCTGAAAATTATTTCCAAGACTGTTTCACAGATGACAAATTCCTAAATACAACTGGTTTCACTATCAATACCAGTGACTGCTGGTCAGGAAACCACCTAGAAACTGTTTCAGATAAATGAGGTCCATTTGGTATCACGAAAGATAGTTTAAGTGCACATTTAATTTATTTCCATTACATCTTATACCAACTCTCTATGTACACAGGATTTAGCACAGAAACACCTTGTAAAATACATTACCTGTTCTGAAAATCTGCTACCATGTCCCTTCGTTCAGAAATCTTTGAAGAACCATCCAATCTCATGTAGGTATGTTTCCTATAAACCATGTATTCCTGCAAAGAACACACACCAGAAAAATGTTGTTGCTCTTGAAACAGTTCGCTCTTGATTCTTCCAGAAAAAAAAAAAAAAGCAGAATTGCTACTCTAAAAAATGATAAAAAAATCCCTAAACGTCATCAACAAATAGGCTATATGCAATCTTATGTAAGCATATTTTAAAATAATAGAAATTAAAAAATTAAAGCTACTCAATCATATGTCAGTTTTTACATTTCATATAAGAGAAATGATGATGTCAGTTCAGAGTTATGGATACATTTGCTGCATTGCAGACAATGTTACAGTACACGCCTTTTTCTAGAAATAAATAAGTAAATAAAATCACTAAAATACAAAGTTTGTTTTCACACAGTCTAAATTTTTACTAAATCCTGAGCTTTCACTGCGTAAGCAAACCTCTGCTAACAAACCAACTGTATCTGCTTGCTGTTGATTTTAAACCATTTGACTGGTGGTTTGAAAAAGCCGGTATGGCACATGAACGTGTGTCCATGCTTTATCTTGCCTGTGAATCTCACTGTGTACAAGAACACTTTGAACATTACATTGGTCTGTCAGCCCAGAGCTTATGCCAAGCAGCAGAACTGAAACCATTGCCTGGGACACAAATCAAATGGCATCAACCTGGAATGCTGTACGGAAAGGTTTTTTTCCAATGAGACATTCTTCATGCTTTAAGGTACTCCAGCTTTTTCTGATACCTGTGCAATCATTAATAAAATCTGAATTACATAGGAAGCTCTTCAGGCTCTACAGATATCCACAGAGTTTCTCTGGAAAGATACCCGCTGATATTTTAACAATGGGATCCTTGGCTGATGAAATGCAACTCCTACTGGTAACACTCATTAGATTTAACCCTACTGGTGCACGTGTCTTTTTGAGATGCTGTGACTGCAAATGAAGACAGAAAGGAAACAGATGGCACTTTAGCAGCAAGAACTATTGGATTCATCTTGCTCCAAGCTGCAGTGTACAGCAGACACAGAACTGATGTGCTGTGAGAAGACATGGCACTACTTGCACTCTAATGAACTCTTCTGACAGTACCATGCTCAGTTCTCTTTTTCACCTTTCCTTCAGGGCTCCTGCTCCTTTTTTTTCTGCTTCACTACTGCAGAAAAGGTGAAAGAGCTGCCATACTATAAAGAACCTGGGAAAAAAACTGCTGTAGTGGAAAGAAGCTTCAATGTATGGCAGATGAAAGAGAAAAATAGGTAAATAAAATAAACAATGTGGAAATAGCCAAAGTCACACTTGGTTTAGCTCTACAAAACACAGCTCATGGCTAGTATGATTTCTGGAGTACAACAACATAAGCTTAAAGCAGAGAACTGCTACTTCACCACACAGACACTCAAGCCCTAATTTACTATTGATTTATTGGTTTCTGTCACCAACTAAAACCAGAGAGATACAGTTGTCAGGCACTGTGACCTTTTCTCCGGATTTGATCAATCCTTTTTCTATCATCACAAAGGCCTTTTCTTTCCATTTCTTTGTTACTGTCTTTATCTGCCTTTACGATGATTCAACCTTTCGACATTGACTTGGTCTTCCCTCATTTCACTATTAACCCTGTCTTTATCACTGTTTTCCAAACAAATTTCAGCACAAATAGAAAACAACTTCTTTCATTCCATCAGGTACATTTATGCTTAATCCCAGACCTTAGACATTTCCACTAAGGCACAAATTACAAAAGAATAAACTATTCTACACCTGTAATACTGTCATTCATGGGTTGTTTCCCCTCCCCCCCCCCGCCCCACAAACTAGCTTAGTACGTTGGCCTTTCGCTAATCATCTATTCAATACTCTGCTTAATAGGTTATGGTCTGCCTCTACCCACCTTCCTTTGATCAAGAATAATACTTCACAATAGTGTAACAGTGCTTGTGTGAAACATTTTTGTGAACTGTTTTTACCCACTATTTTTTGAAATATTCATAGTAC
>NW_009647046.1:4428052-4444182 GCF_000708025.1 Charadrius vociferus
ATTGCAACTTATACTACACTTGTCAGCAGTTTAGTGCTTTGATCACTCGCATAAATGGCACATTTTTAGCTCAAAAGAAAAAAAAAAGCAATAAAGCACTCTGATGGCAAAGAAACTATTTAAATAGTAATATACCTAGTCTCTACTGCAATTGTGAAAGGCACTTGGCAACTGCTCATTTTTCTAGCTCCCACAAGGAGTGATGGGGTGGGGGAAGCCTCATGGGGAGACTTTAATGTCTTACAGAGATACTTATACTAGACCTGCTTGAAAAATCTACCTGCCAATCTTGTGCAGTCTAAGGGGTCACCAAGCCACCAGAAGTACCAATCTAGAAAAAATAATGAAAGTGGCCCCGGCAACAGAATACCTATACGGGAAATGAACAACACACAATGACTCGAGTATGGTAAGAATGCAGTGCTGTTAAAGTCAGTGCTCTTTCTGGTCTTTGATGACGGTACTGTCTCAAAAACTATAAAATGTTTTCCCTTCATGTTATTTCATCGTCCAAACTGACTACTCTTATGTTTTAACACAACTAATAAACTTTCGGTAGAACATAACTAAGACATTTTACTTCATGCAGAATATAATTTGACCCCTCATTACATGAATGCAATGTGATTCCCACTGAAATTGTGGACAATTACTCTTCCATATAGGAGAAAGCAATCACATTGAGGAAAACAAATGTGACAATCTCAATAAGTATGAAATACACACCTGCATGAAATAACAATACTGAAATCATATTTTATCCCCTTCTGTTGAAAGAAAATAATTTTCCTCTTTGTATTTATATCTGCCATTTTATAATGGCTGAATTAAGCAGCAGTTCCTCAGCTGAAGCTAAATCAAACAAACGTGGTTTTATAACTTTGTAAACAATGTGTTTTGTGCTCTCTGCCCTGCATAGATTAGGTTAGTATGATATTGTAGCAGTTACACTGACACAGTCAAAATACTGTTAAAAGAAATAGGACATCTTATGTTCTTTCCTACTCAAGTACGCAGAGGGGATGTATTTTGATATCTCAGGTCAGGAAAAAAATAAGTATCTACTGCTAAACAACTTTTGCAAGGATTTTCTTACAAACTGAGTCCTTACTTGATTATTAGCTTGCTTAACTCCAGCTTCTGTTACATGCGTGGGGAAAAGGTAAAACAGAGGTGATTTTGTGACTTGGTAGGTGGCTTATTTGGGTAACAAAACCCACCAAGTGGAGTTGAGCATGTAGGAGGTGAAACAGCAAAATGGTGTGCTCCCAAGTCTTTAAAATGGAACGCTAACAGAAAAGACAGAAGCACTAAACACTCAGCTTTATGAGCTTCATGGTGTAACGTGGGGTGTCAACAAACCTGCACCATGTCCAATGTTTGCCAAAAAAAAGAGGCATACGAAGCAATGCTGGGCAAAGAGCCAAAACACAGAACTGCAACCATGCAAGTACTGTTTTTCCTCACAGCAGCAAAAACAAAATTCAGCTTGTCATTTGTTATTGAACTATTAAATGCTGACCTTAAAATGCACCCCTGCTCACACAGGACTCATGATTTAGGCAGCTATTGATTCAGGCTTCTCACTTTTTCTCTTCACTTTTTTATGGAGAAGACAGTATCCTACGTCAAACACTGTTGAGGGAGACCATGTGCAACTAGGACTAATGGCTGAAAGATCACAGGATCTCGATGTTTTAGCAGTACTGAAATTATACTGCCAAATGCAAATGTTTTCCCACCTACTATGTATTCATAGTAAGAAAACTTTACCACCATCACCTCTTTGAAACTAACATATATTAAGTCTATTTTCTTACTCAGAGTTAGATAGTCATAAAAGTTACTACTACTAATCCTTCACTGGTAAGGGAGAGAAGCACTGTGACAGGAGGCACTCCTTTTTTCAGATCCAGCCAACAACTCAAACTTTGCTGTCTTCAACAGAAGCCCAGTGAAAAAAAAGTATTTATTTCTAAGCATTGTAAGTACTACCAATAGGAAACCAAATTAATAGTTCTACTGCTAATGTCTCTTTAGGCTAGCTCTTTGGTGGCACGGTTGCTAATCAAATACTGTTTTGTTTTGGTTTTTTTTGCTTCTGAGGCAGACTGATTGTATTTAAATAACGAGTAATGACTTAATTCCTAGTTTCTTTCCCATTGTGTATGCCAGAGAACCTCTTATTATTAACGTCTGCCAAACTTCTGCACAGGAATAAGATGATAGAGGGAAACAGTAAAAGTCCACGAAATTACAAGCAACATAAACAATGTAAAATTAATCACTGTTCTCCCTCTTCCTTCCAATAAAAAGACATGTGGGCATCAATTGAATACAGAAGAAAGCAGTTCAAAACCAGCAAAAGAGGCTAAATTAGTCCACACAACCCCTTGCCACACTGCAGTGCAAAGGACAAAAATTTACAAAGACTCAAGATGCAACTGAACAATTTCATGGAAGAATCCATTTAGGATTACCGAATATACAGAAGGCACATGTGGCTGAAAAAGCCCTTGAGCTGCAAACTGCTGGACGCTGAGAGACTAATTGTGAAGTATCACTATTCTTGTACATTTTCCCCATACCATCTGCTGTTGTACGCTGGTGGAAGCATAATGCTAGGCCGGACTTTAGGTATAACTTCATATGGCAGCTCTTACATTCTCATATTAATGCATTTACTGGGCATCCTTCAGCATAACGATTTTATGTCAGGTTTGCTGTATCCAAACTACAGTATTTTCTCCAAAATACTGTTGCTAAATCTGCATTTTCAGAATTTGTCTTCTGTAGGCTATAGCTCTCCTACCTCGAGTAAGTCAATCATCCGTGTCATCTGCGAGTAGATGAGAACTCTGTGTCCTTGAGATTTCAGCCGTGTCAACAGAAGATCAAGAGCATGAAGTTTTCCACTGTCAGTGATCAGACTCTCTTTATCTAAAAAGAAATGGAAGAAAAGCAGGTAACTCTTGAAGCCAAAACAGCTACATGCAACAAGTTAGCTTCCAAGTTTTCCTAGCACTTCACTGCATTCTAAACCCTAAAATAATAAGCTGTGATGGAAGAAACTGCAACATCCCTTCTGGATGACGCTTAAACTGCTAACGACAACTTTTGTTTGCTGGGGCAGGAGTATGTGAATATACCCACTGGGCAAAATCACATCACAGATTGATCTCCTCATGAGTATGGACTCAATCGCTTTTTGGACAGCCATTTCCTTCATCTAAGGATTCATTCTGATCAGATCAACAACCACAACATGCAGTTGAATAAGTTTTTCTCCACTTCCCATGTTAACATGCTGTCCTTTGGACATTTGCCGATATTTGTTGCTGAGCTTTAGACTGATCGTCCACAGATCTAGTTTCAAGATCAAACCCTTCGCCAACATGGAAAGCGAAGAACAGTTTAGGTGATTGTCAATCAATCAATAATAACAGCCCCTTATTATAACACACAGCACTGCGTTGACTTTTCTTTTGCTTTCCTGCCCTCTGCTTTTTGGGTCGGTGTTTTTTTGTTTAAGAAATGTTTCCAGATGGCAATCTTTTAAGTCACTTCAGATTTTATACTTCATGTCCTCTCTATTTCAGCACTGCTCATGAAGTATTTTTCAGGAAGGAGATCTTCCTGTTTGTACATTCTGTACATAAACTTCAGTAAACAATACATGACTGTTGAAAGAGGATGAAGAGAAATTTTCTTCCAAAAAAATTATCTGTTGGAAAGGCCACTGATGATTCTTTATTCTTCGGGATGTCTGAATTTAGGTTTACAGCCAAAACGGAAAGTTGACAACTGCAGATGGTGCAGACTAGTACAGAACCCAAATATTTTCAACATGTCTAGCAGGTACCATTCTCTAATGTCTAGCAGGTAATGCTTCTGCACACTTCTTGTTGCACAGAATGAATTAACTCATGGGCTGAAGAAAATCCGGCTTTCTGTAAGGCAGCTGTCTTCCACGATATCCCGATTAAAAAAAAAAAAGGTATATACAAAAATTAATTAATTCATCTGAGCACCATGCATTTTAATACAGCTAAAAACAAGTTCATACTAGTGGAGCAGCGGAGTACAGATCACACAACAGCACTCTTAAAAAGATCTTAAAAGCACGGCAGGCAACGCAGTCCATGAGTGCTGTGATGTGGCACAGAGGGCTAAGTTTGATTCTTGCACATACAACCAGGGGTTTGCTGAGAAAAGCAGGGATGTGGTAGTTGTTCTATACTGAATTCCAAAGATCACTTTGGAATAACATGCCCAGGTTTACTACACCCTTCAGAAAGGTTGCAAAAACCAGAAAGCGTTCAGGAAAAATCTCCAAGGTTTCAGTGTTTCAAAAAACTCTTCCTGCAGTGAGGGAGATCAGAAACTTGATCCATTTCAATTTTTCAAGGAGCAACTCACACTACGCAAGGTTCTCCTTTTGGACAAAGTTTTTTAACAACAGAAGAGAACTTTATACGAGCAGAGAAAGGTACAGTATCCAGTGATTTTTTAAAACTATAAAAACAAGGCACACTTCCCTCTTGTCCTTTCAATAGTGAAGCTAAAGTAGTCAGCAACACTTTTATCCAGAAATGTGGTGGATTCTTCATCACTGTAGTATTTCGATCAAGATCTCTTTCAAAAATATCCTTTAGCTTAAATATATATAATGGGCTTGATGCTGGAATTAGTGTGATCTACATTATGACATCAGCAGATGCAGCCAACAGTTCTGCTTTCAGAAATTCAAAAAATTGTGAGTTGTCAATATCGCTTATTAGCTATGCTATTTGCACTATAAGCCAATGCTGTGAGCGCTCTCTTCTTTGGTAAGTTTAGAGCCATGCTCCTGCAATTCACCAGCTAAGAATCCAAGACAAGAGAGCTCTGCTCTTGCTTGCTTGTCTGGCTATCTAGATAGTAACTGTTTTCCTCCAATTTGCTCTCTCTTTTGATGGTGATCTTGTTGCTTTGCCAGGAGCAAGCGCCACATCATTGCTTGAATCATTAGCAACTACCTTAGGGAATCCATCAACTAGAGGGCAAAGCCCAGGAGATACTGCAAGGAAAACTCAAGACCACAGCACGGCTGGCATTTGTTTTAAGTGCAACATAACGTGTAATGATGCATTCGTGTCTAGAACAGAACTGGTCTCAATTACTTACAAATAGTTAATAGTTTCATGCATTCTTCTAAGGAAAACCAAACTTTGAACTTAGGCAATTAAGTGAAAGTGGAAATTACTTGCAGTTATCTGGTTTTAAAATACATCTATGTAGAGTCCAAAACTCTGCACAGTAGGAATGTTTATTCTTTATAAAAAATGTTATTCTTTCTTTTAAATCCATACAGCCATGACATTCTGCTTTGACTCTTATTGGTCATCTTGCTATTTCAGAATGAACTGAGTGAAGCAACAGGAAAAGTCTAGATATTCATGACAAACTAATGTGATTATTAACCAAAAGCCATCTGACTGCAAGGGAACTGAGAGAACAAACAGGGTTTGTTCAAAAGTCAGTCTCAACTGGCTCAGATTAACATACTAGCATGTTTCCAAAAGCCAAAGGCTACTGGTTTTCTCACACAGGCATGAATAGGTAGAATTAAGGTTTGGTAACTGGAAATGATGCACGTCCTTTGCTGCTGGCTCCTTACATCTCCATTGTGTAAGTTACTATTTTTAAATAGCAATAAAATGCAAATTACAAGTACAGAACTTATTTGCAGATAGTCTTACAGTCTGAAAGGTTAGCAACTTGTTAACAGTTCATAATTTGTCCAAGAACAGAGCTAACAAAAAAACCATTTAACATCTCTGGAAGAGAAACCATTTGGCTTTGACATGGCATCTTTAAGCACGCTATCTTGATACCACTGTGTTTTCCAAGATCAAATATTTTTGCATGCTTAAAGTCTGCCACCTAGTGCTTCAAAAGAGACATTCTAGAAAGCGGTAACAGAAAATGTACTTATTTATTCATGCCATCTTCAGAAAATACAACTATGCAAAAGATTAAAAAAATAAAAAGTGTCTTCCACCTCTAGTTTCTCTCACTTCTATTTCTCATTCCCTTTTACCTTGGGGGAAGAAAAAGGCGGTTTGCTGCTTTTTTAAATGGGATTTCCAGAAGATTGGAAAATGTAGAATTGCAAATGATTGGGGAGAACTTCCAATGACAATGTCTTTGGATTTTTTTTTTTTTTTTTAATAGCATCAAGGAACTTTTTGCATTATAAGCCAGTCAGGAGACAGAGGTCCTGGACTGGATGTTAAAGAACTCTCCCTAAGGCACAATTTTTGGGTTCTTCAGCACTGTATGAAATGAACAAGAAAACAGAACCAGACCAAAAAGAAAGTAATCGTAAAATCATATTGTATACTTTTCAGTCTGAAAAAAAAGTCCCTGCCTCCAGCCACGTAGGGATATGGACATAAATTATCTACAAGGGGATACAGTGGGATTCTATGGCCTGGGAAGAATTGTTACAAATGATTATGACTCAAAATAACCCCAGTCAGGAGCTCTGGCAGATGACTGTAGCTGGGCTCACTACTCTCTGGAGAATGAGAAAAAGTGCCTCTGGACATGCAAAAAGCAGAGGAAAGAGAGATAAAGTCTGGGTTCCAGTTGACACCCCTGGTTCCCCTCCCGACAGTCTGCACGGCACAATGGGGTCAGTGAGGAGCTAGCTGGCTCTCACAGTAAACAGCCAGTGAGGCCGGTGCTTTTTATCGATGCTAAAAGGACTCAGACACTTCCTGCCATTTAATCCAGGACCATTTTTCTTTCAAAGAACAGGAAAAGCCTCAAGAGATTCCCACAGTGATCGCAGCTGAGCCTGCTGCCAGGGTACTGGGAACACCGAATGTGGGAGAGGATAGACCGGGGTTAGGAGAGAGAGGTATCCCCTTTTCTTCTTGTCACCTATTTACCACAGACTTTCACACCTACCATTCCGTTTGACACTTGCTAGACTTCAGCTTTGTAAATGGCTTCTTCAGCACATCGGTCACTTTCTGCAATGCACTGTGCCTGCTCCTGCACGTCTCAACACAGCTGTCCTGTTGTGGTACCTGCCCTCTCCTCTTAGAATAAGTTTAGGTTTGAATGCTACCTTATATCTAATTAAAACACAGCTGTACAAAACCACTTTTTTTTAATCCACTATTAGCTCCAACACCTCCTAAATTAAACCAGCTTCACATAACATACTCATCCCAACCACCTTCTCAACCAAATTCTTTGTTGTGCTTTGACAACAATTTGTCTAACCTTGCACTTATTCACTCACTCCTGTAAGGTTCTTGTACCCCATCTTTATTCTTCTACAAAATTTTGCTGACGACAAAGTCATCAGCTTAAAATGGAACACTATTCAAGAGAATGCAGGCATCTCTCTATTCTACATCAGCTACTTTTCTTCATTTCTCTATCCACGCCTTCTACCTTAATTAATCCCTTCACTATTCCCCTCCTTTCTGCTACAGCAATTCATTTTCTGTTTCCAAATAACTGATAAACAATTCAATGACTTCCCAAAGAAACTATAAAATCATCAAACTGTCATTGAACATCAAGCTCATGATAAACAGTAATGTGCATGTGCTTCATATGACTCCAAGTACTTACGAGGTACGTTCTTAAACTGGATTGTAGCAAGCAAAAGACCATTTTCCTTTTACTGTACTAACTTCCCCTGCCAAACATCCTTGACCCAAAAGGGTCTGGGAATAACTTAGCATCTGGCAGTGTAAGCTGTTTTTCCTCTTGGCTATCTCTCAGATCTCTAGTACTTTCTGCAGAACTCTGCTCACTGCTGAAGACCATCTTCTGACAGCTACAGTGCATATGGCCCATGAAAGCCGCTGCAGTATTGGCAATTAAATTCTAGCTTAAATTCTTGGATTACATTAGTCTAATTCTAGGAAAAAATGAACTGCATTTACTAGTACCTTTTTCCCACTTTACCAGGAAATATGAGTAAGTGTTCTTTATTCCAACTGAAACTCAGTAAATCCCTCATGCCTTGTTTTCCAGGCCAATCTCCTCTAAACTTGATCCCCAAACCTGTCCTTCTCACAGTACACTGCTACAAGTAACGTTTACCCTTGCACTAGGGAAGACCAACAAAAGATCTCTTAGGTCAACGTGAAGGTCATTCAACACACTAGGAGGCAAAGTAGTACTGTTACTTTTCCTGCAATCTTTGGATCTCCAACCTCAAAATAGTGCTTGGTTGTGACAGCAGACTGTGCTTCAGTAAGCAAATCCATCTTTTTACAATCATTTGGAGGGCTGACATGCTAAGAGAGGTTTGTAAGCATTTAGAAAAGTTTGTATAAGGCTTGTTCAGTATCCACTGACAGCTTTACTCCAGACAGAGGTTGTGAAATCACAGTGTATTTTAAGACACCGGGGTTAACTTTCACTCAGGAGGAAAAACAACCAACCACCCCCGCCCCCTCAAAAAGCTCATAACCAAGCATAATTACTACCGAAGAGCAGATGTCCCTATTTATCTCAATTCTGCTCCATGACAACCTCCAAACTTACCTGGTATCCTGATAAAAGACCAGCCGTTCTGAGGCCTGATCCCTAACAGCCCTCCTGGATACTCTGGGAAGAACCGGGAGCTTTGCTTCAGCCAGTCAGCTGCTAGCTCAGGGGCTCCATTGAGTACACATTGCTTCGCTTCAAGGCTTCCTCCCTCCTTTAGTGCCCTGCGCTCGTATTCTGCGCTTCGGTCATTGCAGTAGAACTCCAGTGGCACAGCTGTCACCTACAAGTAAAATAATAATCAATATTCTTGTTCAGATTGCCCCTCGTTCCCAAATTCTCAGTGCAGGTACCTTCCCACAGGATCAAATTTTAAAAGTCGAATCATAACTAAAACGTACAAATGGAAAACAATCTTAGACAGCCTTAAAAGAAGCAAATATCTCCCCACACCACAAAAAAAATTCCTATGACTGACCACGGACTACTTGCCTTTTGACAAACAATGCCTCGTGCCCATTGCTACACAACCGATAGCAGAGCTGAGAGTAAAAGAACAATATCCTTGCTGCACCTCTCATTTTGCCTAGATTTCTTTTTTTTTTATTATTATTTTTGCCCTTCACAATCAAGTATTTACCTAGAAAAGATAAGCCTTAGATATCATCCTTAACAGAAATTCATGTGATAATTTAAAAGTAGGAAGACACAAACTAGAAAGGGGAAAAGAAAGAACAGGAAAACGGCCCCATTTTGGAACAGCAACTTTCTTGTGCTTGACATCCGATTTGAACAGAAGTGGGCCAACAGAAACAGTGCAAGTGAGCGCAGGGTGATCTTTTTGTTCTGGCCATTCTGTGAATCCCTTGCCCTATTACCTGCTTCAGTACATACAACCCAGCTGGACAGACCAATGTTGCAAACACAGGAACTCTGATTTCACGCTATGTGAGTTATTCTGGAATGGCTCTGTCTCTGTAACTCCCCCTGCTCAGCCTCATCCACCCAAAGCAATAAAATAGTTTAAGTATCAACAGTTTTAAATACTGTGCTTTAGAACTGTAAGATGAAGGGAGTAAGAGACTGCCCGAGATGCTGGCTGCTCCTCTCTGAGCATTTACCAACTAACTTAAAATAAAAGGTATCAAAGCAAGACCTTCTTGGTGGATGCCTGTGGTCCACTCCTGCTTTACAGGAGCTCTTCTCATGGGAAGAAATTAATCTTAGAAACAAAGACTTCTTTTTTTTTTGCAAGGGCAAATCAATTGTTTAAACAGACTCATAAGCACAATTATAGTACATATCAAAATAAAATCAAAAAAGCATACAAAATCTTAGCAATAATGGTAAAGCTATTGTTTTGCAAGATGCCAAGAGCTATTTTTAAACAAGATTGGCTTATAGGCCTATGCACAGAGTCACAAGAAACACTGCAAATTCAAAGGAACTGTGGTAAATAAGACTTTGTATACATTCCCACTACTTAGGAGATACTGTTAAGAGTTGATGCCATCTTGTGCTGCCACCTGCAGTCAAAGCACAGGACTGTCTTTTGTGGGAGAGTGCAAAACCTCTCACAATTCCAGTCTTGTTGCCTGAAAACTGATGTAAACCACAACGATAGTACAGACTTAGTTTTTTTCTTTTAAAGGACGTTATTAACCATCACATTTCAGTTCATATTTCCACACTGGACAGACTGGAACAAATATTCTTTCTGGCACAAACAACCTGTCATACTTATTTCCAGGACACCGATGACCGGCAGCCACCACACACAAAACAGAGCAGACTCATTTCTGACACAGAAACGTGGCTCATCTACTGAAATCAATATGGAGATTTGTACCCTAGGATTTCTAAAAGAAAAATAAAGTTACATCATAAAATTCTACAAGCTACATGTCAGTAATACTTTACCTAAAGGAAGACCTAGTAGAAGTCAAACTCTGTGTGTGCCTCAGTGCAATTTCTACATTAACAAGAACAAATCTTCCCATGTAGGAAGTACACGTGTGTAGCACTGACTGACATCTGAGGACATCAGGCTATCTTTACTGTCAGCTCCAAACTTTTTTTTATGCATAGACACACTTCTAGGGTAGAGGGTCTACATCTTTTACATGGCCTTACAAGAAAAACCAACACATTTCTGAAACAGATGAAACAAATTCTTCCATTCAAGCTTGCTCATGCTCCTCCTCTCTCCTTGTCATGGTGCAGTTTAAGGGGTTTCCCCCCCCCTTTTTTTTTTTGGGTATTCTATTCCTGCTAAACTGTTGAATGTAACAGTCGTGGTTCAGAAATACATCCAAAAAATATAGCAATAGGGATATATTAATGCATTGCCACTTTAAATTCAGTAACTTAATTTAATTAGGGTAATTGTGAAATACTTCCTGCATTTATCTCCATGCAAAGTTAACCTTTCATAGTTTGTGAGATGCCCAAAACCACTTCTCACCACAATACCTCTGACAGACTGGGATCTACTGAACTGTTGAAGTAAACCAAACACTATTACTCTAACTGAATGAATCAGCTTCTAAATGGATACAAGAATACAAGATCCATCCTCCAAGTTACTGTTTTTTGTGATTGAGGCCTGTCCATACTCCAGAAAATCGCCTGTGCAGAAAGAAAACTACAGCACTAAAGCCTCCCCTCATGACTATCCCCCACAGCTGCTGCATAAACATACACTCCTATTTCTATCATTCGCTCCATTAACTTCCCAAAATTCATCACAGGTCAAACAACAACAGAAGGCTATCTTTTCTGAGAACATATGTGCTCTTTCTGCTGTTTCAGGTCTTCTACACTCCTGCCAAAAGTTTCTAACAAGTGTAAAATTAAGTCTTTGTATTCCTAGAAACAAAAAGCCATGCCTCCACTTAATCATTTTTATACAGCAGCCAAGCCTAAACAAGCAACTTGTATTCGCTAGAATAAATGTCAGATATGATCTCTCCTCGTCTTTCCTTTCCCCATCCTATGTAGCCTTCTGAGCCCCTCTCCTCCCTTCCTAATGTATAGGTAGTATTCAACATATTCATCTGCAATGCAGATTTAAGTACGAAGTGTGACAAACCAAAGGAATCTGAAGAAGCGGTTTTTGCAATTTACTCTCAGAATAACTGCTTGGTTCTTGAACCAGGTAATGCATTGTGACTGGGAGGCCGTAAGTGACTTGGAGAATTCAGCTGGATTCCCGGCCCTTAGAGCTGCAGGCACAGAGGAATTCAGCCCGAGGCGCAGCACGTTGGTGATAAGCAGTGTCTTACTTGCCATCCTCCCTTCTCCAGGTGCCAATGTATAATTGCACATGCAGCCCCATTTGAGCAAGTCTACAGCAATAACATCAATGGTAACTAAAGAATATAGCATCTGGATAGCCTGCTAAGGTACGTGCGTTTTGTCCAGCTTTGTCAGGATCCAACAACACTTTATGAAAACAATAGCCATAGACTTATGAAGGTCTCGTGTCGGCCCAGAAAACTTCAGCTAAAGTAATTTCAATATTCGGTTAATAGATAGACAACCCCAAGCAGTACTACTTGATATCCAAAAGATTTAGCAAATGCCAACTCGAGTAATCCTTATATATTGTAATTTGTTTTTTCCTTTTTGGAGTATAAGATGACGTAATGAGAGAAAATAAACATCCTCTTCAAAAAAGCTTTGCTCCTCATCCCCTTTTTGTCATCAGAGTTGACCAAACAATCACCCCATTCTGTTCATATCATACCTACATCTCTCCCTAAGATTACTGGGGAATAATCTACTTGACAATCTCTTCTGCAATTTTACTGCTTTTGGTATTATAAGAGAAAGTGAAGTCTACGTATCCCAGAATAACTCCTGTTGGGTCCATCTTACAACTTTCCTTTTCCCTTCAGTACACATTACAGTCACTTCCTCTACGAAAAAAAACCACTATTGAATATAGTAGCAAAAGGATATCCTCACAACAGTTTTACCCAACCAAAAGAAACTAATAGATCATCCTGTTCCTAAGACATAATTCTAACAAGATTTAAAACACAATAGAAAATACATAATTTACAACTTGGACTTACCCGTGGACTGGCTATGCACAGGAAGGACGGCAGCTCAGTCACCTGGCAGCACCGTACACATGAGGTAGCTGATCTCCTTCGATGTATGACGTGATCTGTATAGCCAGTAACTGCTTTACAGTGGCTACTGAACACAAGGTTCTGAAACAAAATTAAAATTAACAAGTTACTATGTCTATAAAGAAGAACTCTTAAATCTTGTAATCACTCATGAGATACGACCGACAAAGGACATTCACCACATATTTCTCTTTGGAAAAGGAAACTTTACACATCTTCTGCAGTGACAACATACAGGATCTTTGTGTAATCATCAGAACATTCAAATCCTGAAATGGTTGAGATCAGAATAGCTCGTATCAATACTTTCCTTTATGCTCTGTTGGAACGAGAAACAAGTTCTTCCTTCTTTGAACCTTTTGACCTTAGCTTTTATAAAGAAGGAAATACTGGAATATTCTACTAGGTCTGACCATCAAGCTGTTTTCTAGCAACTCTTATCTATTCTGAAGCATGGGTAAAGTGAAATTTGGCAGAGAAAAAAAAATTAAGACTCTAAATGAGACTGGACTGGTATCTTTGGACCTTCATCTATTCTGACCTTTTCTTCCTTTCCTGTGCAAAATGGTTTGGGATTTTATCCTAAAGACTTTCAAGGTGCTAGCATGGTTACTCAAACCCATGAACATGCCCATGTATAAAACCTGGAATTTGCCACACATGTATGAATGTCTTTTTGATACAGAAAAATATATTGACTCAGGAGTGGGGGACACTGAGATGACACTGCAGTTTAAGGAAAGGAGAGCTCTTTGAAGATGATCAACTTTATGCAGAAAAATAACAGAAAACTAAATTTTTTTTGCTTGCGTCAGTTATACTTCCTTTTTTGTTGTAAATATCTCCACCAAACAATGACATAAACTGCTTACAGACCAAGACATTTTTGCTACTTAGTTTTCACTCTGACTTTTCTATATTCATAGTGACCAATTGCTATATACTGTTATGGATAACTGTTTCTTATACTACGCAGAGCATCATTCTGCATACTATAGGAAACAAGCAACAAAGAAGAAACATTAAGAGGTATACCTCTCACTGCCATAGGATCACAGGATGTGCCCTCCTGACAATTCTAGTTCACTTAAGTAAAATGTAAACAGTATCTAAAGCTTTGGCATTGTTCCGCCCCAGTTCCTAACACACCAAAATGAGTTGCAAGCTACTTCTATTTTACAAAGCCTCCCAATTTTCTAAAATACCAGTGTTTTAAGTTCAAAGCATCAGGGTACATGACAGAAACAGACACCTTGTATACGTATCATACGCTAGATATACGGATTCTGATATATATCAGAAAATGCTAGAAAACATCCACAGCAGTAGTCTATTATGTATCGCATTGTGGGCCCTTTCTGTTTCCAGATGCAGATGCACTGGGCAAGATGCAGATGGCTAGCATATATAATTTGGAACCTGCTGACAAGGGAGAAAGACAGTTCTACTGTACATACATCCTAGCACCACCTAAGAAATACAATCAGTCAATCCTAGCATGTAAGTGGGTCTTGCAGCTGCTACCAGTGTGACTCGTGGTCTGGAGCTGGCAAAAAGAAGAAGTTCATACTCTCTGACTGAACATCTGCTCCTCTATAAAAGGTGAGAGCAGAAAGAGCTGACAACAGCCTTTCACTGAGAGTCAGCAGGGCTAAAAAAGCACAGGTCAAAGCTTGGGCCACAGTGGATAATGCAAAGTGAACCCAAAACCAGGTTCTTACTCAGCTGGCGATTCTTTATCAGCAATGCTAGCTTAAGCAACAACTGCTTCACATGTTCACTCCTGTCCCCGCAGAGCCCCTTCTTGTTGGCCTAGCTGTCTGTACTCATTAAGATGCTGATCAAGATGAAAATAAACCCTTGCCCCTCCACTCCAAGTTAGTTTTGTGATCTGTTTCACCACCTGGTAAAACAGGCTGCGTGCTGAAACAGCAGAGTGGGCAATGCAAGGCTGGGACTACATGGCTGTGGACAACTGATGTGAACGCTGGCTTACTCGGCCGAGGACCAGAAATGGTGGCAACAAAGCACCAGCACCGCTGCTGAAAAGAGGGAGTCCCTTCGCGTGACACAGTTGTGCCACTTCTTGTGCTAGTTTTATCACCTGTCACACCCCCTCCACAAGTGTATTTAGCTACTCATCTAACCAGAGAACAAATTCAACAGATAGGAAAATAGAAAGTTTTCTGTGGTCAGCTCATGCAGGGATGTGCGAGCCCACACCAGCGGAGGCAGGATTTGGTGGCTGGCAGTAATGAGAGGATGGCAAGGGGCAGAGGGGCAGACTGACCCCCCTCTCAGGCTACGAGACTGACTCACAACAATGGCTTTAGCTCAAAGCCCCCGTCTTCCCCACCCCTGGCACACATACTGGCGGCACAGCTGATTTTACGATGAGGAGTAAACATCGCATGAGGTCACAAGAGGTTTCCAGTAAGTCTTACGACAGCAAGTACTGGCATACTGATTGTGGCCTAGCCGTCAGAGGGGTTCGTTAACTTTATTTCCTAGAAAGTGAGAGTTCAAGAAACGGATAGAGAGGAAGCTAACAAACGGTAATTCCAAACCTATGCAAGTTTGTTACTTAATTCTCTTTTGGAAGCCAATATCAAAGAGCCATCAAAGATGGCTTTAGCCCGATTAGAAGTACCTATTTTTGTATGCAAAAATAGTATACTATTAGTATACTAGTATACTAAAATAGTATACTATTTTTGTATGAACACAGCATTATAAGCAGTTCTTGTAGACAGGCATTAATCTGGTTCTCAGCGCCATGCTTCCTGTGTACGAATTATGGGCAGGTCACATAAGAAACATCCCCCTCTGAATCCCCTGCCATAGGCAGCCGTTAAGTATTCATGAACAGAGCAGATACCAGATACAACAGGGACAGCGGAAACCAGCTTCCCATCAGTCACAAACATGGAAAAGACTGGGTAAGGTTACAGACCTGAACACAGCCACAGCTCTGAAATGGATCACATACCTCAGTGCAACAGAGCCAAGAACCGAAGAGGAGGTCTGTTAAAAAATAAGTATGTACACATCTGCTGCAACCACGCAAGCCAAAGTAAAGTGTTGAAAGAGGCTCTCCTATATTGCAAAAAGAGCTGCACATAAATATGGGTGACTGATGAAAAGCTGGACATGAGCCAGGAATGTGCGTTCACAGCCCAGAAAGCTAACCGTACCCTGGGCTGCATCCGAAGTGTGGCCAGCAGGTTGAGGAAGGGGATTCTGCCCCTCTACTCCGCTCTGGTGAGATCCCACCTAGAGTACTGCGTCCAACCCTGGGGCCCTCAGCACAGGAAAGACATGGACCTGTTGGAACGGGTCCAGAGGAGGGCCACAAAAAGGTTCAGAGGGCTGGAACACCTCTCCTGTGAGGACAGGCTGAGAGAGTTGGGGTTGTTCAGTCTGGAGAAAAGAAGGCTCTGGGGAGACCTGACTGTGGCCTTTCAGTACTTAAAGGGGGCTTGTAAGAAA
>NW_009647046.1:4444300-4479089 GCF_000708025.1 Charadrius vociferus
TTTTTTTAACGATGACCGGAGTGAAAGACTGGAACATGCTGCCCAGAGAGGTGGCAGATGCCCCATCCCTGGAAACATTCAAGGTCAGGCTGAATGGGTAAACCCGATCCAGTTGAGAATGTCCCTGCTCATTGCACGGGGGTAGACTAGATGATAGAAGTCCCTTCCAAGCCAAACTATTCTAGGATTCTATGACTGCTACCGGCATCTTAAGCTCATTAACACTCCTGATTTTTTTAATAGGAAGAAATGTGGGAAAATAAAGGAGAGACAGGTTCATCTCAACAGATCAGATTTTATATTAATTTCAATCAATGGATACAAATTAATACACGTTGTGGAGGTGCTGAATAAGGGGAATGAAGAGACCTCACACTGCAAGGGATTTCTGTGCTTACATGAAGAAACTCCTACTATCTTTAGACAGATGTTACCTCAATTTCAGAAAGGTCTATTAAAAATAAATGGTTTTTTTTTTGTCTACTGCCTTATTTTCATAGTTTGTCTCATATCGGAAATGCTGATCTGAGCAGTTAAGAAAAGCCTTTCCAGATTTATACCATTTCCTTTTTCCTCTGTTTCTCCCCCCTCCTCACTCCCTACATGTTACTATCTTATGAAGCTCTAGAGGAAGCCTCAGGGAATTTTACATTGAAAGTTTCTCAAATTTGGGCTAAGATAAAAAAGTGTATTTGTTTTCACTCACGATGACGATGCGTGCTGCTAAAACACAGGCATGTAAAGAGCAGTTTGTTTTTCAAATCCCTCTTTGATTTTGACCTTTTCTGTTTTTCCCAGATGTTCTATATCTAAGCTGTGCAAACAAAATTCTGCAAACATAGCTTATTTTAAAGTTACTTTAACTGGTAATTTGTCTAACGTGCAGGTTAGAAAACTGTTCTAAAGAATCTGTCATAACTGTACGGCTAAATTTCCTTTAGATTTACTGGGCTTATCACAAATGTGCTGTATTGCACACACTGATGAACTTTGCTCCTCAGCTCGCTGTTTTCTATGTAAAAGGTACTAGTTACACCAGTCACTAGTTACGCACAGTCCCAGCGCTGGGATCCCCAGAGACACAAGTAATGACTTCCTGAAAGAACAGAAATTATTTGGAGAAACCAAATTATATGTTTAAGTCGTGCCAGGTTGTGGTACAGGTGGGTCTGCAGCCTAGCCAAATGCTTTACATTCTCCTGTTAATATTAAAACCTACATGTGCATGTTCCACATCTCATATTTACTACCTATAATGTTAAATTACTTTCTGTTCTTTAAGAAAATATAACAACTTTGATTTTAATATTTATACACACTAACCCATGGGCTATGTAAAAATCTAGATTGTATTTCTACATATGTAAAAATGCATGCTTCCTTCTGTAAGCGCATACAACTTTTGACACCATCTTCCACTCCTTCACTGTTAGGCTGCAACATTTATGACACCACTCAAGTTTTCCTTAACCATACCATCGAGAGGACAGAGCTACAGTATAGTTTCAGAGATAAGCATTACACAGTCAGTATACAGTTGAATGTAATCTTAAAATAACTAACTGAAAGCAAATCCATATAGCATAGACATTTTAGCAAGCCAGACATGGAAACACAGAATACTTGAACACCAGCACAGTCAGAGTTAACTGGCATACATCTCAGCTGGCTTGCTCTTTGTTTGATAACTAGGGGGACTCATTTTGTTGGCTTTGCTGTTAACGCTGCAAAACATGACACCAAGCCCAAGGTTGGTTTCCTACTGCTTCTGCGTCTTCGATTTCAACTTCCTCTACATGCTATTCTATTGAATTCTGGCTATCTCCTTTCCCCTTCCACACTCATGAACAGAAGCAATATTCCCTAGAGAAATTTGGCACGACCTCACTGTTTTAGAAAAGATTTTTGTACTGCATATCTGCTAACTGCCCTAAAATGCTTTCCTGACTCTATACTAGCACTTTTGTGAACTTATTTCCCAGTTAAATGAATCAATGGAGTTATAACCTAACTCAGGAAATCAACAGCAATTTAGTAACAAAAAGACAAAACCTTCACACACATCCCAGGCAAAAGATTAGAGAAAATGACCTTACATTACACAGTAAGATGAACACATTTAGAGTCTACCAGACAGGAGCAGAAGCAAATTTCAGAGTAGAAAGACACCATTGATAATACTTGTCCACCAACTCTGAAACACTGCTAGGCTGAAGTCTCTGCTTGCCCCAGTTGCTGCAACGATGCATTGAATTTGAGAAGAAAATAGTTGGTTTCAGTCAGAAAAAAAGAATCTTACATGTAGAAAAACATTACAAAACTCTTAAGTTTACATGTGGAATTCATCCCTGACAAAGCATGAATCTAGTTCTGTTACTCCAGTAATATTTTTAAGACTTCTAATTGAACTGATTTATTTTTTATAGCCAGTTTTGAACTGTATCACCACATGGGAGGAAGATAGTAGTCAAAATGTTTTTCTGTTCAGCACTCTGAACTTTATTAACGATATATCTAATAAAGCAGATAGTAAAGTCATCCTGTTTCCAAGTTTGCTTTTGTCTGTTCTATAAAGATAGAAAGGTGTTCATCATTTCTCACTCATGAGGATTTGCTACCATGATGTGGACATCACAGGAATTTTGCTTACCTGCAGCAAAGAGCAGCTGTGCATGTTAGGGAAAGAGCAAAGTGCAGCTGTGCAAGTTAGGGAAATACAGAGGGAAATTTACATCAAGCAAGAAATCCCTGTTCCTCAGACAATGTGACCCCTGCTGTTTCTCCCCTTCGGTCTCCATCCAGGAGCGCATGTGATGGAGCCTGTAGGATGCTTTCAGAGACAGGAAAAGAGCTAACCATCTGAAACAAAACACAGCAGATACATTTATTCACTGCTTTGTGAAAGAAAGGCTTGAGCACGTTTAGAACATGACTATTTGACACAAACGTTTTTTCATAATTTCAGGCTAACAGTGTCCTAACTTAAAGGAAACAATTTTTGCTAGACATCTTCCAATTCTATTACTCCTATTTTATTTTTTTTCTAAGGTGGCTTAACTGAATCTAAATGATTAAATCAGGTCAAGTTTTGAAGCACTTTGTTTAAAAGGGTCAAGGCTAACTTGGTTAGACACTACTACTTAAAATTTCACTCTGACTTCTCTGTAAATTGCTCCATATACAAATTATTCATAACAACCTGCATAATGAATGCAGAATTTATCATAAAGATCATTCAGATAGATCAAGAGAAATTTATACTATGTTACTGAAACACAGACAAGAAACAGTCATCCAAAATAACCGCAACAATCAAAGAATATTACACTTACAAAGCTCTAAGCAAAACACCCTTATTTATTAATAAAGACTTGCTTTTAATCTCAAATTTCTTACAGTCACTATCTAACTTCAGAGTACTGTCTGTTGCAGAGTACACTATAACTTAAACAGATCACCTCCATTTCCAAGATAATACAGTTCATGGTGCTAAAAATCCATTAGCCTAAGCCTACACCTTGGAATTCCATTCCATATTAAAAACAGGACATGCAGGAAGTAGACAATATGGCTCAGGGCTAAAGAACAACTATCACTGAACAAGCTTATTCCACGTGTTTTAGAACATATGCTCAAGTGCAACTGGTAAGCATTGCAACAAACCGGCCTTCAACGCCAGCAACCTACAGTGTGATCCAAAGCAAACTCTCCTGCTGCCCTTTGACTATCTTGTGTATTTACAGTGTCGAATCTTTGTAACAGAGATTTTCTTTTGACAGAGGCATAAAAATTGCCTTGCATAACTGTGCCCTATACCGGGAGGAAGACTCTAGGAGTTGCTATAATACTAGATAACGATAGGCAAGTGGTATTAGGAAGCATAGAAAACGCAGGTTTACAGAGAGATGCCTCTAATATCACCTTAATTACTAACAGAGAAAAAAAAAGTTGTCCTCACCTGGCTAAATGTCCCTGATTCATGAGGTTTGCCATTTCCGCTGGAGAGACATCAATAAACCGGAGGAAAGAAAAACAGCTTTCTTCATTGATGCCTACGTCACAGAAATACTGAAGTTAGGCCAGCACATTTCACAGACACTCATAGCTGAAAACAACGTCTCTTGCTTTTTTCTCCCAATGTTTTTCCCACCCCAGCAGCGGAGCAATCTAGTTAGCTCTTTTTAGTGAAAAAAATCAATCATCTATAATAACAAATTGTATTTGCCAATATAAGCAGCTTATGTGGGTTTTTTACTCATTGATTAGATCCTGGGTCACTTGCATCTCATCTACTTTTTACTTGAAAGAGAAGTTGGCAGTTTAACATACAACACAGAATGTGCTGAAATGAATCCAAGATTTCTCTGAATTCAATCTGTGAAAAATTCACATTAGACTAAAAAGGCAGCATTAATCCCTTGAAGCCAGTTAAAACAAGACAGGAGAATGGAACAAGAGACTGCAGTAGGATTAAGCAGTGACTAAATAACAAGTTGTCCATAGATTATTCTTCCAGCTGCTTCCATCCTTTCCTCATTGAGCAGATGAAACATACGTACAAGTACCAACGCTAACAGATATCTAACAAGTTCTAATCAGACAATCTCTGAGGACTAACTGATGTGGCCTCTCAGTCCTTCCCTGGTGAATAAGACATATTACAACACAACATGCAAGCGTGCAACCCAATTTGTTTCCCAGGACTGTAAACCTACCCTTCCTATGAAAGAGAGACTGCTGGATGTGGTCTGGTGCAAATGGCGAAAGTAAAACCCGTAACCACCTGAAAATGAAAGCAACAAAACCAAACAAAATCACTAAGGTGTTAACACATACAGTGTTCAATCACACAATCAGCAGAAAATGCAAGAGTAACCATTCAGTTCTTCATTGTTGGTATTTCAGCACTCTGAATATCTGGACTTGCATGGAAGCATCAGCAGTCCACACGCACTACTGTTAATTTGACACTGAGACAAACCATTGTTCTGGAATTGCATTTTATGCTGTAGAACAGTTAGTCTCTTCTTCAAATATGGCTTTCTCATCTCTGCCCTGAGCATTTCTCATAACTGAATGCAAACAAAATTAATCAAGAATTGCCACAGTTGGAGAAAACAGCAAACAGCACTCGGGCAGCTTCTATTAATCCAAGGTAAGCATTAAAAGCTGTCAAGGCACTAGTAGCTGCTCACAATATACCATGTCACAGATACCGATAGCTTTCTTAAACATGAAAACTCACTGAAGGGAAACCATTTTTTTTTTTAAGAATTCTTTTAAAGCTTAATTCTATTACACATCATCAGCAACAATTCTAAATTCCGTTTCCTGACTTTCTTATTCCATCAAAGGGGTATTTGATGATCAGGATTCCACCAAGAAAAAGCATCAGATATCAGATGCTTAACAGCTGAATGAACGAAAGAAAACTAGGAATGCATCGCTTGGCCAATGTCATTTAAGTACATCAGGTAAGAGAGTTATTAGCACTTACAAAGCTAAAATAAGGCTAAGTAATAATACTAAATATGCTAAGTTGGAAAGGAAGTGGAGTAGGCTTGCCTGTCCCGCGAGTGGTTAAAGACCCTGATCTGTCCATGACGGTAGATGAACTTTGAAATCTGGTATGGCTTTAGGGAGATGTGAAATGGAGACCAAGTTTCTTGTCGCTCAAACAGCTCTGGGTGATTGCACACCTGTAAAAAGAGGACATGTCAAACACTGGGGGGAATTAATTTACTCTGATGTAGCATTTACATCCCAAATCAACTACGGCTATTGATCACTGAAACTTTAGTATTGACTAGCATGTCACAGCGTTTTTAATATATCTACTCAAATTTAAATATCGTGTCGTATCTTTTCCTATTCACATAACAGCTATTGCCTCTTCTTCCCAAGTGAATGATGTCCTTCAACAACCAATTTGGAAACAAATCAGTTAGCAGATGCATGCACCATTTAACTAAAGCTCTTCTACTCTAATATCATGCTACACTGCATCAGAAACACATCTGAACTGCACACAAATTTGTTTGCCTATGCCACGAGTTTTTTTATATGGTGTTTTCCAGAAGACATATTTTAGTTCTGTGAATATCCTTTTAAAAAAATATTATTAAATAAAGCCTTACCTTCCTGAACTGCATGACTAGATTCATGAGACTACTAGTGGTGGTCTGTGCTTGCTGAGTAGTGCCCATTGAGGACTGCAGGAGGTCATCAATAGAGATTTTGTTTTTCAGAGCTTGATATAACAGCTTCTGTCGACTTGTCTGCTGGCAGTACATAAGAATTTCAATCTGCAAAATAGTAATGAAGATTTAGCCTTTTGGAGGATGACCACATCAGTACACGCAAAGCAGAGAGAAACTTATCTTACAGAGAATGTAACTTTCTCAAAAAATACATATATATAGGCAGTCACATTCATATCTGTATTTCAGGATCCAACCTGGGAAGGATTTAACCGACAGGTGTGTTTTGGAAGGCTTAGTTAATGATGTAGGAGACAGACCTTGAAAAGTATGTGAGTGCAACTAAGTTAACAGGTAGATTATTAAGAAGCTCTTAAAACATCACATCTACAGCTGATCAGCTTAAAATCTGACCTCAATTCTACTATCCTACTGTTAAAATGCTACCCACTTAGAGCTGTCTTAAACAGGTGTCAGGAGCCCATGATAACGACAGGCGCATCACAAAACAACAGTGTCTGTGGGAAGTTCTAGTTTTGAAATTAATAAGCGCATCAGAACAAAGTAGATGTCTCTCAGCCAGCGGTCCCAAAACCCGGGGACATGTTGACCACCAGATTATCCAGTATTGCTAACATCCACATGAAATTAATACACTAACAAGAGAGAAGAGTATGATGTTACCACTATGCGTTTCTCGCTCTTTACAAGCAATTAAAAAGAATCCTAAATCCATGCCAAATCCTTCACAAAGGCAATTGGAGATGTTTATCACCCAATCATTGTTGTATCAATCTCCTTCACTTCGATTAGTGATATTTCTGTCATCTTAATCAGGCTTAAAGATTTTTTTTATTTGTTAACTGTTAACAAAATGTTTTCCCTAGAAGAAAAGTTTAGTAATTCGGGGTTCTTCAGCTACATTCACATCTATTGAGATTGCTGGGACACAGTGCCAGAAACTGAAGGTCCATGAAAGGTCTACAATCAAATTTCAGGTATGAAGGCTGACAAATGAGTTTGCAAAAACCAGATTAGAGAATAGAGCTATGAAAAGAAAGTTGAAATACTCACTCCAGATAAGTACTTTTTCTCACCTTATCTGACAGCTCATTTTCCACATCCTTCTTTATCCTTCTCAACATGAAAGGCTTCAGAATCATGTGCAAACGGGATAGCTGGTCTGAAATAGAGTGAATGGGGAAGAAGGAACAATTACTTCACCAAAGAACAAAACTATATGGTGTTCTACTACAAATTAAGTTCCTTACTGCTCAGCCATTTCCCCCCACGACAGTACTTACAGCACAGAACTGGCATTTCTCTATTTTTTTTCCCAAATGAGTGCCGAGCTACACTGTTTAACTTACGAATCTAAAGATCTGCTTCAAAGAATGAATTTCTAAAGCATTTTTCATGTTCTATATTCCTCTGAACTCAACAATATTGGCTTAAATTTATCACTCTGTTAGTGAAGAAGAAAATTACAGATGAGGCATTGCTAATTCATGAAAAGAGAGCATTACAGTTTTAAGTCTTGCCTCCTGAAATTACAGCATCAGAAAAACAGGGCATACTGCATTGACAGACAACTGCAGTCTTTACTATAACCTGTTAAAACAAAGTTCTGGATATTTCACAACTCTTAAAGCTTTTATATTTGTGACAACTTCCAACTGTGCTGTGCTCTACTCCAATTACAAATCAGCTATTTTACCTTGCTAGATTTTTCTACATAATTATCCCCTAAAATTTACTGTGAGGATTTAATTTTTTTTAAAAGAATTATTACGCTTTTCTTCTGAAGCTCAAAAGGTGTTTAGTGCTTTGTGACATAATTTTTACGTCTAGAGTTTGCAACACGCTCAGGACATCTCCAAGATTACGTGCTCTACAGAAACTTAAAAATATTTTAAATATTTGTTCTCCTGCGTTTGGGAAGGAGAAAGACTAGAGACAAGAAGGAAATCAACATTTTCAATACATGTTTTTCTATTCATTACACATGGTATAATGAAATAAACTATGGACAACAATCCATAACATTCCAATCCCATTATGCATCCTCTGCTTTAGATAACATTTATCATACAAAAAATGTGAGATAAAGTTTATCCATTCATAGTTGGAAAAGGCAACAGATTTTTAAGACAGAAATTACTGCAGTTACACACTGCACTCACTCTCATCAATGGCGGATTTGTTCTCTGCATGACTCTCTATGTCCTTAGAAAACCACTCATTGAACTCTTCATGGGAATCAAACAGCGTTGGCATAATAAAATGCAGCAGGGCCCACAGCTAAAAAGAGAGGAGAAAACAGTACATCAGCAGAAGTCACCCTACTGTGGGCAAGGTAATGGGGGATCCCAAACCCTTGCAGCTCTTTATGAGCAAAATCACTTTACTAGATCATGAGACATGGCAAAATCAAACAAAAAACGAGTTGCATCATCTTCCCGCCCTCCCCCCGACAAACGCCAGATGTATCAACTTAACAAAACACCATTAGAAAGCAGGAAGAAACATAGCACAATGATTTCAGTCAACAGAAGGAAAAGCCACAAGAATTAGATTTCATCCTGTAATCTAGGTATTATTAACCATCAGGTATCTTCAGTTTTATTTTTATTTGAATGCACGGCACATTTCCAAATTTTCCTCTCCCAGAGCTGATTCCGTATTTGTTTCCCAGTGGTCTACTACAAGCATGATGCCACAACCACACAAATACAACACGTTTCTCAACTGTGCACACATATTTAGTACATATTCTTGTTGTAAAGAAAAGTCCACTCTTGTGAGCTCCCAAATACCTCAGCCATCGTGTTCTGGATTGGAGTCCCAGTCAACAACAATCTATTTCGACACTGGAACTGTAGTAGGATCTTCCAACGAACACTGACAAATAAAATTAAGAAAAATCATTAAACCTGTTTTTTGTAGAAGGATATGAAACATAAGGTATTTTAAGACCAATTGCTTCCAGTGACCTTCCCAAATGATTTCTGGAGGTCACTGGGTGAAACTATCACAGCTACTCCCCAGTCTTTCAAAAGACAATTACAGGAAGAAGTAGCCTTTTTCAAATTACAAAGAAACGTGCATAATTTATTTTATTTTTCTAAGTATCCTTTTACTTATTTTTTAATACAAATGCTTGGATACTAATAAAATCTCATGACCGGAATAATTAACTTCCCCAAAGAAACAGTCATTATGAATCACAATGTCATGGATTTTTCAGACTTTACAACACTAACTGTATGGGCCGCTGTGGCAGAAGTGCTGAGCTATACATGACAATCCTCTTAAGAGGGGCAGTTTCCAAAGAATGCTGAAGAGACAGACTTCGGTCAGAATGAGCCTGCATCTAAAGCAGTCTTTAACCTAAAGCATACAGTGGCAACTTGGGCAAAGGTTATGGGAAAGCAATTACAGAAGTAAAGACGGACAAATCTATTACTTGAAAACAATCAGAAAACTTTCTGGCACAGAGCCTTATGACAAAAGATTGGGCTTTATTGCAGCCAACAGTATTCACAGGGTTCTGACCTTCATTTGTGTCTGGAAGCGCCACCGAAGAAGGAATCAAAATAATGCATTTAATGGAGCCAATATAAGCAACACACACTAAAGACTACCGGCTGTTCACTGGGTAGAATTCTATCAGTAGTCAGGAAAAGAGGTGAACAGCATTTCACACTGTTTTGTTTAACTGTCCTGTACTGCATCTAAGTTTCTGCTCCACAATTACTTTTTAATTGCTTTTTACATATTTGGAGAAGGAAAATCTAAATGCAAAAAACTACTGAATCAATCCCGCACTGCAGATTTATACAGATACTTAGGTTAGACACTTAAAGGGTCTTATGTGTGTCAATTTTAACTTCTATCAATTTGTATAAACTTGATGTTTTCTCGATATTCCTTCAAGAGGTTGATACAGAGGGAAGATTTTGTTTCTAGTTAATTTGTTACCTGGAGCTACTCTTGAGTGCTTGCGCTTCATCCAGCACCATATACTGCCACTTCACTCGCTGGAAATACTTCACATCCTGTACCACTAGCTGATAACTGGTAATCACCACGTGGAAAGGAGCATCCTGAGTATACAATGTCTTCTATAACCAAAAAATAAGACAAAAATGTCCACATAATGTAAATACATTGTGAAGAGTTCACTTGTGTATACTGTAATTTCAGACTTCTGTTTCATAATCTTTTCTCATTATTACTGCATTTTTCCCCAGCTGATATTTTTTTAATTAATTACAGCACTATTATTCAACTGGTGGATCTGTATTTCAGCCCATTAGTCCCTGAACAATTTCAGATGCTTTTTAATGTGCCAGACAAGACCCAGGCACTGAACCCTATAAAATGCTGCTGTTAAATCGGGACCAATCTGACAGGCCTGTGGGGATGCTAGACTTGGGTATCCTGAGTTAGGTTACCCAAATAGATTAAACAATCCTGGACACCGAAACTTTCTGCTTTATTTACAGAGCTCTACTTTCTTCAACTGAACTCCATATAGCCTTCTGTACTGTATTGCTCTCATGAGAGCATGAGAGAAGCCTTCTACCTCATTATCTTAATGAAAATGCTACTACATGGATGAAGAAACAGAACTCTGTATCTATACATCATTTAGCTTGGTGGGGTGTAGCAACAGTTTCTGGTTTACCCTTCACAAATAACAAAAATAGTTGAAGCACATGGGCATGTTGGTATTACCTGACTCCAGAACTTCCTGATCACCTTTCTATCATGGGGATTTCCCCAGTAAGGTAGCACCTGGAACAGTGAAAAATAGAAAGACATTATTTTCAAATAAAGACATACCTGCTCTATAATTTTATACTATGTATTCTACAAAATGAGAAAGACGGACCTCTTTTCTCCAAAACAACAAAAAGGCAAATTATCATTCTTAACAGAGAAAAATCAGAAAGCACTTAAAAATACTTAGAAACTGAGCATTCCAGGCAAAGGTATCAAGCAACTATGCCTAGTACAAAGACTAGACCAAGCTACGGTGAGAATCTCAAAATGCCCGTGTTATGCGTATTGTTATGCGTTCTACTCAAGTTTTTCTAAAAATTAAAAATGATACTTTGCTTATGGCAGAAGGAGGTCTGCCCTCAACTGCTATAATTAACCCTACAGGACCAGTGAGCTTCTTTTCCTGTTTAACGCTCCTGGTTGTCTTGTTGGCTTTGTATTTCAGAACTGTCCCCCAAAATCTGAGATAAAGCTGAAACATCTGGCCTGGACATATTTAATAAAAAAATTTTAAAAATTAAGCACTACTGCCAGAGAAATCTGTTAATTCATTTATAGCTCAGAATTTCATGGGTCCTATTAGAACAAATCTTTGCAGTGCACTGAAACCGGAGTTACTGATTGACATTATTGTACTGCCATCTTCTGTCTGATGAAAGGACTACACTCAACTAAGACAGTGAGGAATGCTGGTTTCTGAGGTTGCACAAGGTCTTAAACATCTTGATCCTTCAACTGACAAGCTCCAAATTTCAAAGTGCCTTTAGTTGAATATTCTTCCAACTGTTCTGAAATACGGATGCTAGTAAAAGCCCATCAGACCAACAAAAAAAGTGATTAGCCTTTTAGTTTACATACTGTGCCATGGACCTGAAGAAATGAATTCACTGTGATTTATTTACTACAAGCATAATTGACTACACACTTCTGTATGACTAGAAGCACTTGTGTACGATTAGAAGCAGGAACAAAACTGATTGAAAAAGACTGATCAAAGTTGTAGACACGTAACGATCATAAGTTTAGAAAACTTCTTTTTAAAAAAATGTTCTGTTTCATGGATGAGGTAAACATTATTATGCAATAAACTCAAAGAACAGCTATATAATGACAGAAACAGATACTTTTTTTTAATCAAAAAAGGAAAAATTGTCTTTTCATAAGCATCCTGACTGCATTTTTGAAACGTTTTCTGTACTTCATTCACAAGGAGGAGAAAGCACAAGCAGTTGCTCCCATATTCTAAACAATGAATTGATTAAAGGAAATGAGAGAGGAAGCAGGTAGGCCAACTGCTCTAATGTTTTCTACTCCAGGGTTTTTAATCAGAGACCCTATTGTTACGGGCTATGCAAATACATAAACGGATTTTTTTTAGGTTGTTTTTCTCTAAACTAACTCCTCACTAACTTCAGCATTTCTAATTCTTCATCAGTTTCTTTGAAGTCTCAGTAATCCCAATTTATTCCACAATACAAGCCACTCGAATCATCCAGTACCGAACTGTGTTCCAGCACTTCTCTTCATACAAATACCTCAAACTATAAACCACCATAACCAACATACGGTCTTATCAGGGATCTGCATAGCAAGCTATTTGGTAAAATGCAAGTCCTTTCATACTGCCCTACCCCAGATGAAGAAATCAAATACTACTTATAGTAATACTTCCAAGTCTTTTCCTCCACCTTTCTAAGTATCCAAGAGTTTCAAACAATTCGCCTGGATGTTACTAGTATACTGGTTACTTATAACTAGGTGTCTTTTACTGTTCTTTTATGTCCTCTGTAAAATAGAAAATCAGATGTTTAAAAAAAACTGAACAAGACCTCTTCCTATCAAAGGATACTACATAACAACTAAAATATTTAAACTATAATCTATTCTTCTTTGCAGATGTAACTGCAAGCTTCTGACATCTTTGTCTATCTTTAATTCTAAAATTTCAGCACTGTTTCAGCAGTACACATTCTTTTCAAATCTGCCTTTGCAACACTCCAATCTTTTCCACTGGGGAACATGTAAGCAGCTTGTTTTTCAGTAACTGATCGTTCCTTGCTTTCTACCTTACTACGTTTTCACATTCACAATATACCTGAAGAACTCCATTTATTTTCTTCTAATCTTTTTGTTCTTAACTATTTGTGCCTCACTTCTTTTTCTTGATTACTGGTTACATGGCTATTGTTCTTCTCTTTTTCCATAGTAACAACTGCATTCTCTCTCCCTCTAATCTGTTTAGAGTTCAGTTTTGTTCACAAACAGTGTTTATCTTACCCGAACTGATATGAATGACTGAAAACACTGCTCTAACCCTAACAGTACATAAGATTGAAATATTATTCTTGTATCTGCTACCAGGCCCACACATTAGAACTGAACATCCATTCCCTGCTGCACTTCAATTCCTCACTGAGGAGGTGTCCTTCAAGCTGTTGCAAAAGGAAAATTATGTGATTCAAGTATGAACATTTTTAAACACTAGATAATTGAATGCTCCAGAAAAAACAGGATGACAGAAAAAAATATCAGAATCAGGCCCATTACAGAGTTTCAAATTGCAAGGTAATTAGGCATACAGATGTGGCAAAGAACCCAGGAGAACACAACAGTTGCTTTTCAGAAAACAGAAATAACTTTCTTTCACATGCTTATTACCTTAAATTTAGGTACAAATCTGGCGAACTCCTGGTGCCAGTTGTTAAGAGTAGAGGCAGGTGAAATTATTAAAAAAGGTCCCCAGATGTTCTCTCTCTGGAATTTACACATAAAAAAAAAAAACCACAGAAATTAATTGGGGTGAAGGGACACAAAGACAGTTTGATACAGCTTTACAACTACTACATGACAGTGGCTACATAAGAGAGGAAACTATATGCAACAGAACAAAGCTTCCAGCACAGCAGGGTGATACAGAATTAAACAGAGCAGATCTAATGTTTAACTAAGACTTATTTCATAACAGCAAACCAGAACAACCACCACCGTTGCAATCTGGCTCGCTCCTTTGTTTCTGAAAGTTGCCGCCCTCACATTACTAGCAGCCCCTGTCATTTTGGGTAGGAAAAGAACTTCAGGTGGCACTGGCAAGCTTTGCTCCACATCATATTAGAATGCCCTCTGGTGAATAACAAAGTTGGGCCATTAGTGTATTGGTAGTTACAAGCTGGCCTACAGAAGGGAAAGCCAGAAAAACCAAAAGCCCTATGTAGGCATCCAAAAATCTCAAGTTACAGTGCAACAGGGAGACAAGCCTCTCTGTTATCCCTTCCACACAGATGAGTTCAAGAGCCTTTGGCTCTGCACACTCTTCCACTACTGTGGCTGATAGTACCAGTGAACCGGTATCAAAAGGAACATAAACAAATGCATATAATTGTCATTTTGTCGCTACTGCAGCTAGCTCTGCTCATAGTATCACTTGGTTGGTATTTCCTATTTAAGGCAAGTGACTGCACGCCATTCAAGACTTTTTTTTTTTTTTAAATCAGTGTATCTACTTCTGCATAAAAAAGTAAGCTCCTGTGGCTTTTTCTGTGGTGTTTGTCTGCCCTGGCACAGTAGAATAACTATACTTGCTAAAAAAAACCAAAACCCACAAATATGGAAATCCACACTGGTTGAAGTAAGCTCCTGTGGCTTTTTCTGCGGTGTTTGTCTGCCCTGGCACAGAAGAATAACTATGCTTGCTGAAAAAAACCCCACAAATATGGAAATCCACACTGGTTGCCACGAAGCTCAGAATTTGGGCTTCATTTCTACAAGCTTCTCCAATTTGTAAAAGTCTGAACGAGGACATCTACAACGTGTTCTCTTTCACATTAAGTGCAAGTGAAAAGATATTGCTCTGTGAATAAATGAAAATTCCATTTTTATTTATATATACACTTATATATACACATACACACACCCCCCATCTACATACACACACACACTTTCAAAGGCGTAGCTTTAAAACAAAGGTAAATGCCATAGTTAAAATGCCTTTTAAGATATTTAAGCTTCATAATCTAGAATTCATTTCAAACGTGTGAAAAGTATGCATCTCCTACCAAGCATACTGACCAGGAGTAAGCTATAATACACCCACCTCAGCCAGATGAGCTAGGAGAGCAATACTTTGTACTGTTTTACCCAGACCCATTTCATCTGCCAGGATTCCGTTGATGCCCTGCAAAAGATCCATAAATGAACATCTTTCACCTTACTACTTTTTAATCCATACAGGACTAGCAGAACGGTTGCCACTGAATTTAGGCGGAGCAGCCCCAGCATAAACAACTCTGAAATACCTTATTGCCTATTACGTCTTCTACTAAGATAATTTATCTCAACTGCACTTTCATTCATTTCTTGGGCTGATTTTTTTCCTCAGCCTGTCTGTACTTTGTGCCAAAAAGGTGCTTGTCCCACAAGGACAAGGCTGCCTGCAGTTTACCAGCTGACCAAAGCCTGAAACAGTATGCAGCTGTGAGCAGCAAAAGTTTCCTCCACGCACAATCTAAGTGATAAACAGTTGTATAAACATCCACAAAAAGAATCTTGAACTTAATGCCCCAAAGTTGTTATTTCCTAAATAATCAAGAATACCGACAGGTGGCTTACATAACATTTTCCTTTCTTCTAAAGACAATACAGATTTACTGTACACCATCTATTTTTAAAACCATAAAATTTTTTTGACCAAGTTTACTCTAGTGACTTAAATCCTAGAAGTTTTAAAAATTTGCAAGATGTACTAAGATACCTGCTCATATAGGTTGGCCAGCCAATTCATGCCTTTCAGTTGGTAACCTTTCAATTTTCCATTGAAAATAGTAGGCTGTGGAATATCTTCTCCTGCCCGGATAGATGGGTTTGCTAAACTGTAGCTCTCTCCAAAGCCAGTACCGGACTTGTTAGCAGCCCGTAAAGCAGCTGCCCGACTCTCCTTTGCATCTTCATCAAATGATCTGGTCTAAACAGGAAGAGGAAAGTATACATAAGATGACGAACATATTAATTTATCAAGAAACTGTATAGTAAAAGGCTTTACACTTTACATTAAGACACAGGACGTCTGCCAGAAAAAAAAACCCAAAACTGTTGCAAGAGCCCAAATCTTTATATTCTGGTTTTCTATCAGTTTAGCACAGAAAGTGGCAATGGAATTAAATTCAAATCTGTCACCCAGGATTAAACAAAACTACTTTATTTGGCTGCTACGAAAGATCCTGGTTCTGTGGCCTTTACCTATTACCCTGCTTTCTCTTCTACTTCATGGATTCAAAAAATACATACCCGGGCCTGATGAATCTGGTAAGCATCCTCAGCATTCTTCAGAGCTTGGGCCTTGTAATAGTTACTATCTGAAAACAACATCTCCATGTTAGAGCTTCTGCAGCAATAACCACACAAATTAACACACAGGTAAATTCCAGTAATTATGGCAATACTTCGTACATAGAAAGATTCTGTACTTGAAATCATAAGTTTGTACAATAACATGCAGAGTACAGTAAATATCAAAAGAGTGCACAGGAAAGACTGTAGATGAATCGCTTACCATAATCTTCTTGGGTGATGTTGACCACTACTCCTCCACCAATATCAATCTGCCTTTGGGTAGAGCTGTCTTCCAGTTTGCGCAGGATTTCCTCCTGTATTCCATCATGTCCAATATCTCGTTTACGACTCATAAAATGGGCATATAATTCAGTTTGTGTGATCAGGAAGTTAAGTTTTCGCTGTTGCCTCTTAGCCTAAGAGAAGGTCATTAACAAAAAAACAGATGAAAGGGAAAACAAAAACAAGACAAAGGTTTAATGTTTGAAAGAGAATTAAAGGAAATAATTTTAACCTAATAATATACCAACAACTAATCTGTCTAGATTATATTATGCACATCACTATGATATGAAAATGCTAGAATATTAGTTGCACATAAGAACACCGACCCCCACCATAAACACCTATCCTAAAATACTAACTTGATGTAAATGAAAAGTTTTTTTAAATTCAGTAATTGTGGCAAAGAACACCATAATCTAATAAATAAGTTTAAAAGTTTTCTTTACACTGAAAAATTAAAAGACTGACAGAAATCAACAGGACTTTAGTGGTCTACAGTAAAAGAACTGAACAGTTAAAAAACCTCTCATGACAACCTAAGTCCAACATTCGGTTATTTACTAGTAAAGAGAATTATAGTAGAATATGTGAAATGCATCGCTAGGTAACACAGTTGAGATATTATCATGGTTTGAGGTTCAGCAAGATGTTGTAGAAACTCTGTTCATTCTTCGGTTCTGGTTAAAAAATGCTGCAGTTAGAAGTTGTCTATTAATCTAAGTCAGCTGAAACCTTCACAAAATGCTTATGAACTTGCAAGAATGACAGATACACCACAAATAAAAGCATCATTTGAGCATAAAACTAAACATAAGTTATTCTGAAGATTCAGCCTTAGCTCATCATCACACGTGTAAGGTAACAACAACCATAAATCCTCTAGAGACCTTTGGCAATAAAGCTTTTTCTTAAATTCAACCCCCATTACTCTGTAAGGGAGTCCATAAAGCTGTCACTTGCCCAACAAAAAAGCAATCACAGAAAAATTCTGTGCCCCATATATAAATTATGGTATCAGTTTATAGCAGGGGAATAAAATTGAAAAAAAAAAAAAATACAATGTGAATGAAAAGGTGGCTTGCCTTCTGGACCCAGAATGATGTACATCACAAAAGCCTGGCCCTTACTAACACTGAGTTATGTATGTCTGAGACACACTGCTTGTCTAATCCCTTCCTCCATTTCATTGACTTGGTAAGAATTTACACAGTTTGAAGGCTTTTTTTAATCAGATTTAGCTAACATTAGAATTATGGAAATAATTTTTAGATAGCAGTAAAAATACATGGAATACCGCTGAAACAGAACAAAAAACTGAATTTCATGGCCTGAATTTAGAAACTCAAATTATCAAGACACTTCTGTGTCTCCTCAACAAATTAATTATCAGCAATCTGTCACTTTGCTGTACCTCTCTCATCTCCTCATCCAGCTTGCGCTGCTCCAGAGCCTCTTTCTCAGCTCGTTTGCGATGTTCTTTTTCCACCTTTTCATACTTTTTCCAATAGAGGAGCATCTCCTTAGTAAGACGACGTGCTCGTGGTAAAGTTTCCTTACAGTTTTTCTGGGCCTGGATAGCAGCTCGACGCACCTCCCGCATGCACTGATGGGCGAGCTAGAGCAAAATAACGTTTTGGAAACAGTGGTGAAATGGGTAGATTTTAAAGAAAGCCAGCAATAAACAACATCAAATTTAATTACAACCAAGTGTGATCCTTCAGAAGAGAAAAACTGTGATACTTCACTACTCAGCAGTACCGCTTTTGAAATGGCATGAGAGAACATGAACTTCCAAAAACCTCCTGAGATGGTGGACAAGACAAAAGCTGAAAAGAGTTTCACGTAGCATGGTACTTAAAGGATTGATCTGATGGGTAGATCCCTGAAAGTGACCCAGGAGACCAGAGTTCAAGACCTGCCTGCAACTCTGACTCATCTATTCTAGACACTTTTTGGTGGTACCCACACTTTCTCACTGTTTTAATAAGGCTGCTACGATAGCAGTATTGGTGGAACACAACCCCATTCACATGTTAATACACTAAAAAGTGGAGGAGTATCCTCTACAATTTTCCTACCATCTCATGAAGCAGCATAATCCAAAGTAATTTTTTGTTCCAGTATAAATAAATTAATGCCATTGTCATAACGGTCAAAATTGCTGGGTTTGATGTTTGTGACAGGGTTTTTTTCCTCCACTAAAATCTGCACATCAACAATTCTAACACAGATTTCAAATGATCAAACAAAATGAAAAGAAAGAAAAAAGTGGCATTTCAAAACCTTTAAGTCTGCTGTATCACTCACTTGCTAAAAATGCAGTTTGTGATACCTACAAATACAATAATCGCAGGCTATTTGCCCAGACATCATGAAGGAATCCACTCTTTGCTAGCTGAGGAGGAGCACAGGAAAGAACCTACCTACAGCAGTTTCTTAAATACCTACATGCAGGTCCTGTTTTCTGCATCCCTTATACAGAAAATTTTCCCTTTCTTAATAATGTATATATGGAACGGAAAATTTCCTACATCATCTTGTCTCTGATGATTCTCAGCCATATACTTGATTACCTTTTCATTAGCCATATAAATGAATCAGACACCTGGGCGTAGTAACACTTGAAAAATGCTCAGAAAGCCATTACCAAGTGTTTCTAAAGTAAAGGCTTCTAGGTAGAAACAATGACACTTCTCAGAGAAGACTCTGATGAGTAGATAAATTCCTTTTGCAACCACTTAAGCAGAAAACTGTTCTATTTTTATTCTCAGCTCCTATATATATATTTATGTAAATTAACACACTTAATATTCCAAGAGCCCCTTTGATTTAAACAAGAATGCTTAAACCAGCAAATTCTAACTAGTGGGGGGCAGTTCAAAAGCCAAAGTGTACTGAAGTCATTAATGATTTATTGTATCAAAGATTAGTAAATTAAAAATGTACCAACTAAATCTTATGAAAGCCTACAAGATCTCATGGAAGAAATTTGTGTTGCTCGCTTCATCTGTTCCTTATGAAACACGGCAAAACGACACATCGAAAAAATGAAAAGCCTTATACTAAATGACAAATTACTTCCATACAGTGTTTTCTCCTATACCGCCCTGGTAGTACAGCCGGTATTATAAGACACAGAAGAAACATAAAGAGGTTACAGTTTGCTTATTACATCCAGTACAAGTAACAGTATAAAGCCAAACACCACCTACCTTTTTGCTGTTGGTTAGGAAAAGGTTGCGGGCTGAGGCTTTTTGTTTGTACGCCTATAAAAAAATACCATCTTAAAATTAGTTAAAGGGTAATAGCTTCATAGTATTTTAAAAGATCACTATCCAGTCTTCAGCAGATACATGTGCCAACCTCAGCCATGTACACTGTTGTATAACTGGGTACAAGTACTGTAAGTGTTTTTTATTTTGACAGAAACAGCTTTTCATCCTTAATTATCGAAGGCATACATAAACGTATTCCAACTCCTGAAGGAAGCATGTAAAACAGCTCCTTTTTCAGGATCATTTCTTCAACTACTACTATTGCAAAGCAGGGTTCTCCTATTCCACTGTTATCACTGAAGTAAACAACAAAAATTTCCACTGTTTCCCAAAGATGTTAAGAATTAAAGTAGATCCTGTGTTCTTTACATGATCAAAATCAGTCTTCTGACAAAATAAGTTCTACTACACTGCACATATCCTTTGTCTGGCTTAAAAGTTCATAAAGGGTACTACAGCCATCACTCATATTCAACTTCCTAGAATTCAAAGCCTGTTAACCGTGAACTCCAAAAAGCAGGTTGTAAGGTCCACTCTGATCACATCTCAGAAAACTAGCGACAGCGAACCCAGCTTTGCTTCAAATTTGCCTGAAGCTCGTCCTGTAGATGATACAAACACTTTAACACTTTTCCCGACACTGTTTCTGAAATAAGTTTCAAAAAACATGCACGCTGTAATGATTGGAACACTCCTTTCCTGAGCTTTACGTAAAACCTAGATATTGCTTTGCTCTACATTGCTATCCTGTAGATCAGTAGAAGCACCTCCTAGAGTTTACTGTACTATTCATAGAAAAGGGTTGGATCGCCAAATGAAAGCAGTGGCAAAGCACTGCATGATCCGCTTAGATATCACTGGCGATAAGAAATTCAAACTACACTTTGCTTACAGATTACAGAATATCAGTTTGGTGATTAATGACCACCAGAACAAAAAGGTCTTACTTCACACTGTTTTTTTCAAGTGTCAACTCCCCACTAAGTTAATTTTCTATTTCCCTTTCTTGCCATCATCACTGATCTAGTGCCATTAGCCAAACTCACCTTCGGCAACTCCTTTTTAACAATGCTAAGCCACACTTTCCGCCGACGTGCATTAAGTTGCTCGATGGTCAAATGCTTTTTCTTGGACCCAGGTGGTGGTGTATCATGAGAAAACTTGGCAAAAACTTTGGTCTGGTGATGGTGGCGTCGCGGTGACTCCTCTGAAGAGAGTTCTTCATCCCGTCTCCTCTTTTTCTTTACCTTTTTCAACTTGCCTGCACGGCAACAATGATCATCAAAATAAATTTCTTTTTCTATTTTTGGGGTACATTCAGTCAGGTATCTTTCGTGAGTAAACTATCCTAGTCAATTTATGTGTGGAACCAACAAAAAAGCCAAACTTATCCATGTTTGCCAATTCTGGTAGCATCTATTTATCATATTAGATATTTACTCAACACTGTTATGGAAAGATTTTCCTGTTTAATAAATAGAGTGGGTGAAATGCAATTTTTCCACCCAGGGAAACATGCCTTGGGAGTTAAAATGTCTGGGGTCTGGTGCAATGTTTCTTGCTTTGTGGTAAAATTCTACTTAAAGACATGTAAAGGTAAGACATTTAAAGGTGTCAACATTAGCTTTTGGTAATGTAAGTCTCAAATCAAACTTCTCAGCAGTTGAAAGAGATTGGCATGTTATCATGTATTAGAGACATTAGCTTTCAGAGGAAACTGATACTGGTATCAGATAATAAAAATATTCTTTGTGAGTATGCAAATGCATGGATGCTGCATTAATAGCAGAGAAAAGAAACACACAGTTAAAGGAACTCGCAGAAAGATAGGAAGGAAGAAAGCCCAAAATAGCCTCCTTAAAACACAGCTCAAACCTAAGTACTTGCACTAGAGAGAATTCACCTTACACTGACAGTTCATAGCCTTCTCTTCCTGCTTCCTTACAGATTTACAGCTGATGCCAGCTCAATCAAGAAAGGAAACTGTACTTCCTGGCAAACATGCATCTGAGAAACTCCAGCTGAGACGTTACAGAAGTAATTCTATTTTAACTCGCATTGGACATCAATTCCGAGTTCACTCTAATTTCCAGAAAACACTCTTACTCCCTATCATTTCTTGTTCACTAGAATTACATTTTCAGGAATAACTGCATCAGGTATTGGCTAAGTTCTTACATTTTTCAAGGCACTGTATTGTTTTCAAAAAACTCCGAGTAAATGGACCATGATACACAACGGTATTTATGGATTTCGAAGCAATGAATAAACCTACAAGGTACTTGTAGCATAACTCTTTCATTCTGGATTCAGAGATCTACAAAGAAAATCTAAAGCCATGAATTCTCAATTCACATTCATTTTTTTCCACCCTAGCTTTCTAGAAGCCAGAAGATAAAGCACAGTGTTTTCTGAAGAATTTTTCTCTGACAGAACTGGGCATTTCCATGCAAAACCCAGAAGCTTTAAAATATTTACGTTTATTCAGAGGAAATAATGTAGGAAAACAGTATAATCACAGCAGCCATTTAAAAACACAAGGTTAGTGACTTTACCTTTTAATTTTTTCTCTTCTTTAAACTTCTTTTTCTTGGGCCCTAGCAGGTGGCGCTGCTGCTCGTAGTAAGGATCATGTGTAGACAGCAGTCCTGCACTGTAGTACTGATATTGCTGCAACTGAAGTGGATGTAAATGAGCACAGTAATGGAAAACAGATACAGCAGATAACAGAGACAGCAGGTAAACAAGTTCAGATCTTGATGGTAAATAAGAGATCAGAAAACATGCACTTCTCCATATTTAGCATTGTTATTAAGTATCACACAGTGTCCAAAGTGAAACCGGTGCTCCCAGAGATGGCCTCCCAAGTTCTGCACAGGGAGCCAAGCCTACCCAGTTAAGTAAGATGGGAAGAGCAGGCAGTGAAGCTTACACTTTCAAAACATACTGCTCCATCTTCTCCATAAAGGTGCTGCACAGCTAAACCACACATTACATGAAGTGGTCCAATCATAGACCTCTTATTTGTTTTGCTTGCGTTCCCAAATTACATTTGTGTTCTACTTTACCATTCCAAAGAATGCAAAAGGACAGGTTTAAATAAAAGGCATTTAAAAGATTTCCACAGGGACAAACAACTTGAACATTCAGACTGTCAAGTAAAAATATAGCTGCCCCAGCTTTTTTTTTTTCCCCCAAAAATTAACAAAAAGGTCAGTATATTCCAAGCATTATTCAACTGAAATATTTAAGAACTATACACAGGTTATGTATAAACTGTCAAATTAAAGCCAGTACAGGTCAGAAATTAACTATTTAAAACCTAAGCATACTATTAAGTTAGCAAAAGATTTCTGAAAGTTGAGAACATCAGCATAAACAAACTTTTTTGGAGAGATGTGTTTTGCCGCCTCGTAACCGCGTATTGCTAATCTGACAATACCCTGTTTTTTTCCACAGGATATTATTTCTTGCTAGTCTGGAAATAAATATTGGTGTAAAATCTAACAAAAGTTATGACCTGTGTAAAAATTTGGTGTATGAATATTTGCGTAGTTATGCAATATTTCAAGAAGCTAACACAATCTCGGTTTAGAATTTAATAAGTAAACAAAGGAAAGTAGTGGACAGAAGCAAAGACCTCGGTGGGAAAATATTTATTCCCTCTTCTGGAGAAATTTCAAAAGAATATGAAACAAGAAGACGAATTTTTATTTCAGACACATCCTCCGATAGCAGAATAGGTTGACTTCCTTTATCTGAGACTACTTTCTAGTGCAATTCAAAACAGCAATGAAAATTTCTGCAAAAGCCGTTATAATTTGAAGAAGTATATTATTAGAATCAAAACAGTCATAGAATTTGGCCTAATATTAAGAAAGATGCAGAAATGCAGCAGACTATTTTCTTATAAGAGGGGAAAAAAAGGGCATGAGAAGAAAATCCAAAATAGAAAGGTAAGAAAGGGAAAAAGAAAGTCAAGTAAAACCCCAAAGAATGACAGAAAACAGTAAGGAAGAAAAGTAGGAACTCCCTTTCTAGAAGGTAAACATCGCCTTACTACTTGTTACCTCAGTGATGATGCAAGTATACTGTTTTAGGTTTAAATACGCAATTTTAGTCTCAAACAGCAACTACTACCCACATTAGAATTTAACTCACAGCACTTCCCTTTTCATCTATATTACCAGATCTGGCATTCTAGCACCCTATATTTGCTATAGTGACTGGGACAGAGTATTGTGAAAGCTATATAACACATGTGCCAGTACTAGCTACATAAATTATTGACAGATTCTCAGCATAAGGCATCAACAGCTGTTTAGTCTGTATGTAATTAATTAAATAAACCCTGCCTGAAACTGATGTTAGATTGTTCTAGTCTACCAAACAATGGGGTATTTTCTAGCCCACAAAATATTATAGTTTTTGATTAAAAGGTAAGAGCAGTTTAAATAATGCAGTTAAAGAATAAAAATCAAGGAAATGTAAAAATTTTGGATTTTTACCTCTTTGTCTTTGCTATATTTACTTTGATGCAGTTTCTTATATTTGTGTAATCGCAGCATATTGTGAAGTTCCTCCCTTGAAAGAGAAAACTCTTCTTCTTCCTCTCCGTCCTCATCACTCAGTGAATCTGTGTCACTGGAGTCATCACTCAAAAGGATACTCTAACAAGAATAAATGGAAACTAATTTAACAATCACAAGTCCCCATACTGAATGGTTTATTTATGCAAAGCACTCTTGAGCCTTTATCTAATAAAGGGCTGTGGGTCTGGCCCACAGCAATACTTAGCATTTATAAAGTGGCTTCTATCTGAGATGCCTCAAATGGAAAATAGTTTTCTGAAACACAGTGCCGTAGAGCAGTGAATTCAATACACATTTTCTGATTTGGGGGGAGGTGGTTTTCTGTTAGTTTGGTGATAGTTATTTTAGAATCCACTTTGTCTGTTTGTGGTCTTAGAAAAGCAGCAGTGAGAAAATCCAGGAAACAAGTAGGGTCATTCTGTCATGTATGGCTGCAGGTACTTTCCTACCCCATTTGTAGTTTGTCCTGCTGTTCTACCACTTCCACCTGCCTCAAATGCAGCAGGTTTGGCTATTGTCTGACCTCTCGGCAACCTGTTCTTGCTAACTGGAGAAGGCTACAGTACAATGAAAATGCAAAGATGGCATAAAGCCACTATTCCACTCTCTCCTTCCATCCTCATTTGGACCTTGTACTGAGTTCATCTTAGAAACACATTTTCAGCCAAGTCCCAAATGTCCTTTTAATACATTTCATAATAGCTCATTTTAATTTGGACAGTGTACTAAAATTACTTCAAGTTTCTGAATGTATGCTCACTGTGAAATTTCACTAAAATGCTGCTGCTCACCAAAATTGAAATGGCTACTGTCCATTTTGCTACACGATGAAAATGAACGCCTCAGATCTACAGAGACTATAATTCTACTTTGTTCTACCTAAAGTCTAACACAATATGTGTTATCAACTGTCACACACTCTTTTTTCCTTTCCATTTCCAAGATGAGAAGCCTTTGTATTTTTGCTTTGGTAAGTGTTTTTTCTTAATGTAAAAAAAATAAAAAAACAACGCAAAACCACCCATTCCTTTGTTCTTAGCAAGGGACACTAACTCCAGTTACCTCAAAAAAAGAACAGTGCAGCAAACAACAAGCCAACATAGAACAAGACTAAAGAATTCACTTGGAGCCCTCTTTTCGGCAATGCAAAATATCACCACACCTCTTTATCACCTTATGTCTCTTTTTCAGTGTGAGATTTTGCACCAATTAAATTGCATCACATGATTTAGGGCTGCTCTCAAAACACATTAGTCTAGCTTTCTGAGCTCTCAGTAGCACATGGAAAGTAAAATTAAATGGACTACTGAGATCAGAACAAACTTACTGTAAACTTACTGTATCTGGAAACTGTATTTCTGATAACTTGTGATAATGCTCTGACCAGCGCTCAACTTTATTTTCTTGTTGCCGTCTGCTTGCTTACATGTTTCTAGACCATGATCTATCTCGGATGACAAGACAGAATCACTCACCACTGTCTACAGGCTGTTGACTGGAACTCTACTCACACATTTCATAATAGCTGCATTTCTTTACAGTATTCTTACCTTCAGCCACTTTCTGCTTTTCTTCAGTTTGGAAAAGTTATACAAGCTCCCTTTTTCAGACTTTGGTTCTGTTTAGCAAAAAAATAAAAATCAAGTTCTTAAGAAATAATGCTTTTCCCAGCTTATCACCAAAGAAAGCAGAGATTCAACCTAGTGCATGCCTACCTGGCTGCAGTACTCCATTCAGGGAATGTGTGTTCAGCATCCCAGAATTCCCTGCTCCAGAAGACTCCCCAAGCAAAGAGTTTGGAGGCTCTTCCTTAACTTGCATCAGGGGATCCCCAGACTGAGGCAACAAAGGATTGTCATCCAATCCATCTTCACTTTCATCACTGCAAGAAGATATGTATTACGGTGACAATAAAAAGGAAAATATTCAAAAGAGGAGATACACATGCAGCTTTCTTACGCGTGACCAATAGTCTAAAGGTTTGAGAACTGAGACAGCTTCAGATGTAATTTTACACATTAGAATTAATATTGCTGTTAATAACTTCCCATTAACCCCTCTGCAGTAGTTAATCATCAGACCAGCCCGACTATGCTATCAACCTGCACCTTCAGTCTTTTACTCAGTATCTAATTTGAGAAGCACAAACTAAGCAAGAGGTAGTATCAAGCCAAACCAAAGAACAATATTGTCATCTTCAGCACTACTGTACATGTGGGAAATACAAAGCTATACTTTTTCTACTCCTTGTGTGGATCTTACTACCTGCTTGTAAATATATCTGTTACCTATTGCACATACAGTGATCAGTTCTGTAACTCTACAATTCCAAAACACTGATGAAATTTAATGTAAATTGTTTTGGGACAGAAATGTACCTTGATGACTCAATTCTCATTGCTACAATTTACTTACATAAAAATTCTGCATCTGACAACAGTCTTTCCATTTCACTTCTGGCTACAGACCATCTTCCCGAAAAATCAACTTAGTGCTTGTTCATCCCACTTTTTGCAGACAAAGAAAGTTTTGGCCACTCAGCTACGAAAAAGAGCTTTAAAACATCATGCTAATTTGTACGTGGGCTGGCAACACACTGTACTATCAACGTGAGCCAAGTGCAAAATCTTTAAAGGAGAAGAGTTTATCATGAACAAGTCACCACTTAAACCCTTAATAAGGTGGTGCCTGGGAACAATAAAACAAAAAAATGCTTGTCTTTCCTTGATATTCCCAATGGAGAATGGAAAAGGTTTTGGTACCTGGATATACTCCTGTTAAAGATGGCAGACGTCTGTCGTAAAAACTGATCCAGTTGCAGAGCTTTCTCCAGATATTGCAGATAAAGGGGCTTTGCCAGCTCTGAGCAGCTGCCATCCTCCCTGGCACCCAGCTCTGAGGCCATAGAACAAACTTCTCCTCATGCACAGGTGCCTCTGAACACACAGCTGTTAAGAAGAAACAACAGTCATCATCACCACCTCCGAAAGGAAGAAACTTGGTGAGCAGGCAAATCTACTGCACGCTACACCAAATGCTAATATTTCACAGAACACATAACCAAGGTAAGTTGGTTATGTGGTTAGTTGCAGTTAATAGGTATATTAAACAAAGAAACAGAAATTCACACTAAACTTTCCACCACAAAATTACCATAGCCAAACCCCAGATTCTTAGTTTTCTGTTTTATGACTTCATGGATGCCGTTTGATACTGCACTGACCTAGTATAATCCAAGCAGTAACACAGAAATGCAAAGTACAATGAAGCCAGACCTTGAACATCTAAAGTAAACTTTCATCACTATTAAAGATAACATGTTTAACTCTGAACAGACGGCAGCTGTGTATCATGAAAGCAACTAATTATTATTATTAAGTTGAATCACATCTATATAAACTTACTCCAAAAAGGAAGAACTACTGAAAATACCGTTCATCTGCTATCACCATTCAGTTCACAGCTGTAGCATACAGAATGCTTTTAAGACTTTTCCTTTCCTTTAAAGCAATGCTGCTTTTACAGCACTCAGAACATAGCTGTTACCTACTGACAAACAAGCTAAATACCTGACCAAAAAAATTTGCGTTCTGAAATTCAACTGTTATCTTTACTAAAGTAACACATAATTAGCAATTTATGACATACTTTTTACATCTACAAATTTAAAACATACCCTAGCTTTATGTTTTTTCAACTACTAAAAATAGGCTGCCTAATTTTTATTCTTTATTTGTTCTCAGGATTTTAGATACTTAAAAATGAACCATCACCCCCCAATATTTGCATAATACACACTTTAAAAGCTAAACTATCAGAACATTTTATTGCTCTATCAACTGCAGTTTTATTTTCCTCCAACTACAAAAGATGTCATAACAATTGTTACAGTAATACCTCTGGCAACTGGAATTTTATTTTTCTTCGATTACAAAAGATGCCATCATTGTTATAATAATAGTGAGAAAGATAACTTAAAATTATTTCCAAAGTCACAGTTGTTACCATATAAACAGAAGTGCTGTCAATACCCTAAATATGATAATATTTACTAATAAATAAATGCCTTAGGCTTTTGCTTCTGGTGGACAACAAAAATAAAACCAGTCAGCTTTTGAAAGACTTAGACTAATTGTTCTTCTGATTTCTATCACTTCTTAAAAATACTACAAAACCCGAAGCAAGCTTCACATTAATTTATGGCAAAACTTTTTATATTTGTTCAATTATTAAATTGTTAATGACTGAATTGTTTTAAGCTTATATAAGTGAAAACACAAATTGAGTATCTAGTCTTCAAATTGTTCTCTCATCACATATACAGTCAGAAAAACAGCATCTAACTTTTTTCAAGTCTTTTATCCTCAAAACGTACAGAAAATATTCAGAAATTGTAAAGTTACAAAAACTATGATAAGCATTTACCACCTTGACACTAGTGGCTGTGGCTAAACAAGCAAATTTTATTATTTCTTAATGAACACCTAGCCTTGAATTAACATCTTTACCCATACATAATAAACAACAGCGTGCCAGAATTTGTTAAGACAGGGCAACAGCCCTCATTTATAAGTTATTTTTAGACTGAAGCTATTTAGGTTCAGCTTTCTATACGCTAGATCTTCGTACACCTGACAGCAATGGCATGATTGACCTGTTACCAAATACCCATTTCCAGCAGAGGTTAACAGACAGAATAATGCACCAGAAAGCTTTCTCTATGATAAGGGTATTAAGAGTCATGTTTTCCAAGAAACTTTCATCTACATTTGTCACATTACTTAACAGCCATCTGAAAAAAAACAAAAAACAACAACAACCTAAAAATCAAAGACTGCCTTCCAAGAGACAGAGCCATGAAGAAAGTAAAGCGGTTAGAAAACAAGGGGAAACATGAAACTTGTGTCTCTGGTGGAAGAAATGATTCAGGAGGAGATAGAAAAGGACACCAAGAAGGCAAAAGCGGTTTTCTTTCAGGTCACCAATAAAAATTATATATATTATATACAGGAACAAGACTCAGTATCATACCAGAAAAAATACGGTGATTCCTTTTATCACTCCATCTCAAAATGTATCTGCCAACAACAGCATGCGTTATGTGAACGTGGTATTATTTTGCTTTCCCAGCCAAAATGTCATATGCAACCACTGTTTAATGATTTTGCTCAAAATCACAAGGCATCTTTCACCTGTCTGCTCTTGGCAGAAAACCTCCTTCCCAAAACTCAACATTCAGTAGCATTGCCTGTCCTTGAGACACTGTGGGAAAGAAACGTGCCTCAAGGGACACAAAGCGCACAGGACTTCATTTGGATTCACTGCCACCGAGGAAGTGTACAAACCAAATGTGCTCTTTTGCACCCCAATGGGCCTTGCCCTCACAAAACTACACAACCTTAACAGCAAAATAAAGGGAAAGAATTAAGATAGACTTGAGGTCACGTTTTTAATTGCAGGACAGCAAACAGGCCAGAGGCAAAACAAACACAATCATATTCCTGATCTAAAATGAGTAACCGGATGCTTTTCTGGCTGCCCAGACGCACTTGCCTAAGTGCTGGTCTAAGTGGATCCACCAGACTGGATCGGTGCCTCTCCTCCGCACAGGCAGTGGTGCTCATCTGGCTCCACGTGCACACAGCTTAGGAGATAACCCAGCAGAAGACCATTTCTTTACTTGTAAGATATAGATGACCCTATGAAAAGAAGATGCTATCAGATGTGTTTAGTAATTAGAAAACTAAGCTGTTTTCTCAGGAGCAGCTGATGGCTACTGCACAGAATTCCCAAGCAAATTTGAAAGCAAGGATAAACCCTCTGTCTGCAACGACTGCAGTAACTGCAAAGAGAAGGTTTCATTCCATATTTTAACACATTAATCCTCTTGTTGTGTACACTATGCTAAGCATGTACACTTAGCGAAGTAGACACTTAGCATATGACACACTTAGCACGTGTACATGCCTATGTTCTGAATTTATTACTTCCCAGATCAGGAAAACTTACATTCCCGCATTTAATAAAGTCCTCCTTGTGCTGACATAGTATATGTACTCTACATTTCACCCATAGAAAAAGACAAGCTTTCGCTTGTTTTCCTATTTTAATTGTCCCGAGAGGCTCCTGTACATACAAAGTTAATTACTCTTGTCCTCAAAACAGTTACTAGTAGTCTGTATCCCGCCTACCGAATAAACAAATAAACACGGCAGAGCTCAACAATATTCCTAAATGTATTAACAATGCCCAAAACAAATTTAATAAGTGTTACACAAGCATATTGAATAGAGACTAGCTCAGCCATTGAATTCAGCCTTTAATTTATTTATATGCTAACAGTCATACAGTGCTTCTCTGCTGATCAAAGTAATAATACGGGAAGCTAATTGACAGATAATTCTCTGTTCTTTTGTTCCCATTCTAGGTTTTAAGAAACAAAGATTTCCAATGGCAAAAACTGCTTGAATACTGAAGAGAGAGAAGATGGGAAAAAGCAAGAGACACACAGCAGCCTGACCCACTACAGCAGGCAACAACGCACAGGACACCAACAAGACATTGCTTCACTGGATTTACATGGTGATGACATTCATTCCACTTTTCTTCACCATTTTTGGAACAAATCTATCCTTTTGCCTACTCAGTTTAAGGAAGATTGCAGAAATACAGATTTTCAAAATGCTTTCATTATTGATGGTAACATTTAGGTAAATACGTTACAGGTGGTAAAATGACTGGATGCTGCGGAGTAATCCTTCTGCCATCACGACTTTCTTACTGATATACGCCAATTTTATGTTAAGTTTCACTATCAAATTCAGTAGTTATTTGCTTTCTCCCTTCATCTCCCCCAGAGTTGTAACAGTTTAGAAAATCGACATTTGGAAATAAATAGCTGCTGCACTGCCTGGCTGGCACTTTGAATCCTCTAACATTCTTACTTAATCAGAAGCTCACACTAAACCATTTAATTGTATCATGTGGCCCTTTGAATTATTAAAGGCACAAGTAAAACACCACCAGCGTGATCTGTGTTTAGTTATATATATACCAACTTTGTACAAATAACCTTCATAATCATTTATTTTTTTAAAGATCTAAGTTCAGTTCTGAAGAAGCCTTCCTTATCCTGCTTTAAATCACATTGCTTAGTTCAATGTTAATGTAGATGTGGGGTTTCTTCACTCACTCTGTTTTTTTAAGTCTGCCCATTACAACGTCTAGTCAGTAAGTAAACACCCAGCACTGGACAAGAATCCTCCAAGGACGTCCTCAGAGACCAGAGTTATGTTTTATAACAAGGTTTCTAAGTTTTATACCCACCGACCCGCACCAACCAAACAGCAAAAACACCACTCTCATGAAGCAGGTTAGCTTTAAAAGTAGATCCTCCCAATTTAAACAAATACCCACTGGCTACTTCTGAATTAAGTCCAACAAGTTTTTGCTACAGGTATCAGTTTAAAGCAGGAGTCCCAGAAGCGGCAAGCATGATTTTGGCACTTGTGCCTAGCTGCAAGCTAGAAAGGATTTGCTTTGTAAGGTTGTTTGAAACAGTTGCTCTTCCTCCAGGAGTCTCTTGGTTTTCTTTTTTTGTTCCTTCAGTTGCTGGCATCTCTACACCTCAGGTGAGGCCCAGAGGATTACTTTTTCTTCTCTTTATGCCTAATGCTAACATCAAACATCACAGTAAATAATGTTAACAACTACACTCCTACCTGAGGGCGCATACACAAACAGAAGCTGCCATGGAGGTAGAAGGTACAACATAGCAGCTGACCCACACTACCCCTTCTTCGCCTGTGACAAATGCAAGGCAAATCATGGAGGTAAAACTAATTCAAACGATCTCGCCTGCCAGACACTAAGGCGTATATGAAGTGTATTCATATACACTAAGGTGTATATGAAGTGTTACCAGCCAGCAGGTGAGCACGCTTATTTGTTCAAATACTTCAGCCCACAAAAGCAGAGTTTCTTACCTCTCCTCCATTCAACCTGTGTAAGCACACTGACAAACCATTCAAGTGGCCAAAACCCTGAAATCTCAGTTTACACACAGAAAGCATGCGTTCCTCATATCCCGATGTTCTCTGGGTTTTTTTTCCACATGTGGTCTTTTGTACTTTGCAGTTTGACACCAACTTATTAAGAGAGATTTTCCAAACTGATACAAACACCTAAGATAATTGTAAATTTCTTCAAAAAAGAAAAGTAAGAGATATAACTCTCATAAGAATAGCAGAATACTGCAAGGATTTCCTGTAGTACCATGTCCAGCATAACCCTGGAGACAAATGTACACATCCACACAAAAGATTAAGTAAAGCTCTATATGGAAAACTTACATTAGTACAGTACTATCAGTGAGGCATTTTTTTTTTCAGATTTCTTTATAAGCATATAACCTCCAATACACACAACTGTGGCATAAAAAAAACTTGAAGGGGTATTTTACTTGGAACAGAATTACACACACTTTTCCCCTCTCACATTTTAGCTTGCTTTGATAAATGTACAGTTACACTGGCAACCATTTTCCAGACTACACTATGTGCCAGCAAAACACAATCCCTATATAGTCTTTTTTTTATGTCAGTGTCTTAAATATAACTTTGATACACAAGAGGTTGTTGTTTTTAAAAAAGCAGATAGGAGGAAGGATGTTTTGTATGAATCTAAAGCCCTGAGTCTCCACTAAACTCCAGTTGAATGAAAAAAAGTCACGTACATACAACTGAAGTGTGAGTTCACACCATTTCAGTTTGAAATTAAAAAGAAGCCATATTAATCTCTTTTCTAAGTAAGGAAATCCAGTTAAAACTAGATAGTGTCCTATATACAGTATTTTGCTGTTTTGCTTGTATGGTAAGGTTTTATACTGTTTTTAGATGAATGAGACAGCTTTTTGTTGATCTCTGTTACAACTTTTAATTGCTTTTAAATATAGAAAAGAAGAGCCAGTGGGGCACAAGCTCTGAATTATTTAATGACAGTCACAGATAGGGCCTAATTTATTATATATTAAAAAAAAAATAGACAAAAAAAAAAAGCTATACAGCTCTACAAAAATTTTATCAGAAGCATATATGTAAGCAAATGACAAAATACATTAAAACATACCAAATGCAAAAGTTGGCATGACACAGCTCTGCTTCCACGTTTAAACTAGCACAAAAATGACTAGCAGAAAACCAAACCCATTTAATTGTTCAATTAGAATAAGTTTTGTCCCAAAAGGGCAGTATTTACAGAGACCTCTGATGATGCATCCATACTCTGCACTACGTAACAGCACCGACTGTTACCCTTACACGTTGCCATCGCTTCAGTCCTCCCCTCTCTGTGCACACAAAATACAAACCGCATGGAACTTTTGGGTTTGGTTTTTTTTTTGCTTTTCACTCTCTCCACCCCAGACCACAAAAAGGGAACTATGTCCAAGAAAGCTCCAAGAGGACCATTTTCTTCTTGCCATTTAAATCAATCCCTAGCATGTAATTTAGCTTGTCAAATAACATACTTATTACAGAATTTACAGCTTATTACGTTATACCCAAATGGAACAAAACTTGCTCACTTAAACATTCAAGAACCGCAAGGCAGCATTTTCAGTGACTTTTAACAATATACATGTGACAGATGGACTAGAACTGATTACAGGGATACAGGCAATATCCTTAAACATTGGGAAAAAGTTCAAGCTACAGTCCTATTTCTTGTATTTTTCCCTCACTATCTTACCTACCTCTGGATGTCATTATGTGCTCTTATACATACATATTAAAAGAATGAAAACACAAATACATAATTTCTGATTCAGTTAAATTAAAAAAAGATGAGCGTTGTCCACATACAGTGGTATCAGATGTGCTTTACAAATCCATACAGTAGATTTGTTCATACGAGAGAAAACTCAAATCCAATTACACATATAAAGACATTTCACTATAAAAAAAGGAACCTGACTTGTACCATTTTCTATCTAAAGGAATCGATTATTACCATCTATGACACTGCTGAGAGGGAAACGACACACAGGATCAGCGACAGGGTAACAGAAAGAACGTATAAAGCTAATTACTACTAATCACAGCAGAAACGGCACTAAGCTATGTGTCTGCAGTGGAACAGTAGACTTTACACCACAGCTTTAAAGAGGTATTTTCTAGTGCATGTATTCACCAGCGCAACCGTAACATTAAACTCGTGTTTTTATGTACACCCAGTGGGCGTTTCTCATCAACGGCGACACCGGTTTGGCACCCCGCACCTTCCCGCGGACGCCGGCGGCCACCGGCACAGGGCTCCTCGCAAGCCC
>NW_009647046.1:4480516-4504672 GCF_000708025.1 Charadrius vociferus
CCCCCGCGACTGAGGGTACCCCTGAGGCACAGACCGCGCTGGAACAGGGACAACCAGTTTGTATCCTGCACTGAGACACTCAACCACTCTTCCACATCGCAGACTCGATGCCTTCACGTGCTACTTCCTCTTCCCTCCCTCCTTGCATTGTCGTACAGCCATTTTATCTCTCTCCCTCCTTAAGAGAACTGGATTTCAGTCGTTGAAATAAAACGTAAGAGCTCTTGGGCTGTCTCTGGTTCAGGAGAGGCCGAATGTGCTACATTGTACCTCACTGATTTGTGATGACCCGTCACTAATGGGAAGAATTGTGCTCTTGCTGAGTGACATCAGCTCCAGCGATGGACAGGGGCCCAGTCCACCGCCAGCATCTCCTGGCAGATCATGTTAAACTCAGGCTCAATTTCCAAATCAAAAGATGTACGACAAACTTGTTTCAAACCTGGTTTATTTTTCTGAAGTGAACTGAACCAAAGGAACTATACAGTTTGATAACAGAATAGTGTTAAGGGCTTAAAAAAAAAATTCAGAAAATATACTGACGCAGAACAAACCTTGGAAGTTTTTCTGCTGCTCCCAGAAGTGAGCAAGTTCAGTCTATAGTTTCAAAGAAAAGACCTCTTTAAATGCTGCTGGTCTAGTCCTCTCTGTCGAGAAGCAGAGAAAAAAAACCCCAAAAACACCCCAAACAAAACCACCAAAAACCAACACATGTAAAAAAACCCCACCACCCCAAACAAAACCGCCAAAAAACAACACACATTTCCCCTAACAATATTTAAAAGATATGCACAGGGGTACAGCCTAAGCAGCTAGTCACACCAATTTACATCTGAAGAAAAACAGCTCCAACAGGTATTGGTATGTATTTGAATGCAGACATCATGTCCTTCGCAACCTGGTGCAAGTTGCAGCCCGACGCCCGGATTGTTGCTAGACTGCAGTCTGCCTGGGACAGTGATGGTTACCTCTCCCATTCTTCCCTACTTCACATTGTTCATCAGTGTTCACCAATACTCACAGCCAGAACCCTGAGAACAAAACCTTCCTTATACTTGAATAAGGTGTTCCTCCACCCTGCCTGAAGCATTAGAATGGCAAAACATGCCGTATTTTTTATGTATTTAAATGCATACATGTGTATAAATCCAGAATTTCAAAGAATTTTCAACAGCCCTGTGCTTGCAAGTGGGGATATACCACTTGGGGATATGCCATAGTGATATGCCAAAAAACCTATTCCAAGACCCAGGCATAGCCTGCATTAATTTGGTTGTGCGATGGACTGGTACTATCAGTTGGAGGAGCTCTACTTTTAGGGTACACCATCCACAGCAAGTATACTGCAAACAAACTGCTTTTGCCTTTATATCTTATTTTGCTTGGGTGGGAATGCTATACATCTTTTTAAACTAATTTAACTGCTTCCCCGCCCCCCTTTATACACACTTGTCTACACACCACATCCCTGTTACAGCCTTACCTACAAAACTGTGACACAGCAGTGTTGACAAACGATGGTGGAATGCAGCTTTCAGCAGGAGCTTCTTTCCTCAGCCTAAAATAACTCTGGCTTGGCAGAAAAATCCTTTTCATTTGTACACCTCTCTGCTGTTTTTGCCAGCATAGTGGTTCATTGGAGTGTGATCTTTTCCACTCTTCTATGAAAGACTTGTATAGCTATGCCAAGAGACTTATCTGTATATAAACCAAGCCCACATGGGTTGCCCAGAAGGTGGTTGGTTTTTTTTTTTTTTTTCCTAATTTTTCCAAGCAAACCCTTTCTAATCTCAATGAGCAGGCATCTTGTAAGCTCCCCTGTTTACATATCTGGATTGGATGAGAGTTTTACATACTTGCAGCAGGTAACAAAAGAACCGATACAATTTAAGACATTGGTCTGACAACAATGTAAGAAATAAGTCACTCATTTTAAAAGCAAAAACAGCTCTTGAAAGAAAGGGATCTCAAAAATAGACCTTAAGAAGAACAGTAAGACACAGAAGGAATTTCCTTCGAAAGAAAGACCATCATTATTTCCATTCCACAATGGGTTTACCTGTCATTGTAAAGAAAGGAGCTTTTGTTTGACACTTCTGCATGGGAAATAGCCCCTTTTTTTTCACTTGGATCCAGTCTAAGCTCATCAAGTCACCTGTATCAGAAATTAGATTCGTACAGCCAGCTTGAGGTTGGTTTAAGATTCTTCCACAGATTTACCACTTGATGTTGATTTTCTTGACAAAGTACGTCCTGATTAGAAGAGGATGTAATCTGAGACATGGCTTTATCTGCAGGACAGCAATCCCTGTCATCTCTGCAGTTTCCATCCTTCTGTGGATCATTTCTCTCTTTTAATTCCATGGCTGGTCTGATCAAAAGACCATCCTCATTCATTCTGTAGTCTTTTATCGCTTTCTCCCTTCGCAGCTTCTGGATGTCTGCCAGCTGACGCAACTCCTCTGGCAGCTTCATGCAAGTGGGCTGATAAAGAAAAAAAGAAACAGAAAAGAAATCAAATCAATACATATGCACACACATGCTCTACTTTTGTTAGTACCAGATAAGAGCTCCCTCTGTAATTAGCCAATGGAACAGTACAATCATCTCATTAGATCGGTGGCATGTATCAACCACCTGCTTACACAAACAATACCTCAGGGGAAAAAGAGTCCGTCCACTCCCCCTTTTCTTTTAAAGGCAACCCAAAGGGAAAAATATTAGACTTGCATTTATTGTTTACTCCTTTACTATAAAAGATCTTCAAGATTAAGTAATACTTCACATGTGGGATTTAGATGTCTCCTGAGAAACCTTTTGCACTATAAAGTTGTTGTAAACCCCCAAAAGAGGCATAACCAGCTCATGTTTGCTTGTAGGAGCCACTGCAGAGGCAGCTTTCCTGGCTTTTCATTTAAAACCATGGTATTCTGTCTATCCTATGGGTGAAAAAAACCCCAAACTAACAAACCTTATGGGGAAAAAAGCCAACATAGTTAACAAATCAAAGAAACAGCTGCTTAGGAAGTACATGAAAGGAGACACACTCCTTGATTTGGTCCTGAGCAGTGCACGGGACACTGTTCAACATGTCACATTCAAGGATCTGCTCCTTAACGAGGACTGCAGTGCTCACCGTCTTTGTAGGAGCAACAACAACAAAATCCACAGTGGTGTTCAGCTGTAGAAAGGGGAATTACACAAATAAGGAAGCTTGATAAAAAGTCGTAAGAGGCAGCCAAGCAAATTCAATCGTAGCAGGTAGCATGGAGACAACTTCAAGACAACATACAAGAAGCATAGAATAAGCATTACCTCACAGCAAAAGATCACAGAAAGAGTGAAAGGAAACCAGCAGGACAACAGGTTAGGGGAATGGGGACTATGAAGTAAGCATCCTTCAGGAAAGCAAAGCCACATCAAAGTAAAGAAAATGGTAAGGATGAAGTTACAGGAAAAAAAAAAAGGCAGGCCATAATAATTTCACTAATATTTAACAAAAATATAACAAAACTAATAAAAAATTTGCTTTAAACATGAGAGGAGCACAACACGTCAATCATGCTGCAGGGCCAAGTGATGATCAGAATACAAAAGCAGCATGGTAAAATGCACAACATTTTTTCTCTTCTATATTCAGCAAGAAAAAGTGTGGAGATTCCCATGCCAAGAACATTCATTACATACCCAGAATCTGTTTCAGATTGTCCCATACATACTTAATACCACTACTTGAAATACAAACAGCAAGGTGGATTTCATCCAAAATTCCTGAACAGTGGAAGAGGAAAATGCTGAACTAGTAACTATAGTATCTTGCTTAAAACCTGCCTTGATACCCAGGAATTGAAAGATGGCAAATGTTTAAAGAAGGTCCTAGGAAAAATACAGGAGGCAACATGCTGGTAAGGCAGATGTCTGTAGGAGCAAACTGGTAGAAATCCTAAGAACAGAATGAATGCCTATACAGATGTGATGCACCAGAAAAGAGTTACCACGGCTTTCGTAAAAGGAAGCCATGCCTCATAAAACCCACGTCTAGAAGTTTGCACAGATCCGGAGGAAGGCTAAAGAATTCAGGCAGGATTACAGAAAAAAAGAAAAGCAACCACTTACTTGAAAACATCGTACCTTCCATTCTGTTTAACCAGAATAATTTAATCCAGCTTCCTAACTGCTACAGTATCCTACAGTAAGAGGTAATCCACACTCTAAACCACTTAAAAGCCAAATTGCACAAAAATTCAGGCTGTATGTTCATAATGATTAATATGCACTGTGTGCAGTGCCAACTCACCTGCCAATTAGGAAAACTTCTGGCTCGGGCATGCAGTTATAGACAGAGAACAGAATTTATGCCACCACGTCATGAACGTGTTATCTGGTATTATATACTGCACTGCACCTTACCTACTGCAGCTTTACCTTAAGTGCATTGAGAAATCAAACTCCGCTGCACAGGGGTGTGCAACTCCCCTACAGTACCAGAGCTCTGCTTGTGAACTGTCACCACTTAAACAAGAAAACACCGCACTTCTAAGAGAACATTTGCTTCTTTACGCTGATGGATTCCCAGGCTGCGTTTGCTTCTTTGAATCTAAGTCCTAAACATCAGAATGCAGCTGCATTTCCAAGTGCCTAACAACAAAAAATATTAATCTACAAGGAGAGGTAGAAATCTAGTGCATCTAGATCCTTTACTAGCTCCTTCTAGTGACAGAGCTGCAGAGGCACAGAAATCCATTTTACTTGATGTCTGCCATCCACAAGAACAACAATTACTCCTGGCAGACCGTTGTGCTGAAAACGCAGGAAACTGCAGAGACCTTCAGGGTGGGAAGTTTGTGTTTGAGTTCTCCCCCCTCAGCAATAAGGAAGACTATCAGTTTGAGAAAGACGCTGAAGAGGGAAGCTGAGGGTTTTGATAATGAAGTGCTAGGGATCAGAGGTTACTGTTTTGCACCTGGTTTATGGGTAAAGAGTCAGTTGCGTAGGAGGGAGTGTCCACTGTTCAGAAGACTCAACTACTCAACTACTACTTGCAGGTAATGGCACAAGAAACCATAGAAAGCATCAACATACATTTCCAAAACTGTCAGGATCAATGAGATGCCTTTCTTTTTATTTGCCTTTTTTAATTATTTTTTAAATTTCCTTTATTTTTTTTTTTCTCTTCATCCTCTTCTCCCAGTACTACATCAATAAGGGTGTTGCATTACCATTTTTGACTGCTGTGGACCACTAGCAATACTTTACTGCTGCTAGCGACTGCTAGGAGCCGTGACAACCATCGTTTCTGGAACCTGTTTCTGAAGGAAGCTCTAATCCATGGAGTAGCATCCTGTCACCCTGACAGCATGTCTCCCACCTGGTGTGCCAGCTCACAGGCCAGCTCTTCATTACATCTTCTGTTACTGCTGAAACAACTACTAAATGGCAAAAGAATGTGTTTGGCTGTCCAGAAGCAAGGTGAAAGTCTTGCTGGCACGGCTGCCCACTGGCTGACCAGAAAGACTCTGTTTCTTTGCAATTTCCAGCAAAACATCTGAAGGATCAAGGGGAAGAAAAGATGGCTGAAACCTCAGGTGAAACCAGGACTACCACCAGTGACTGCTGCAATCGCTCATGAGAATTATGACACCCAAGTCAAACACTCAAGCATACTATTTGCACAAAATATGTAACTGCGGCTTGCTCTGCTCTTACCAGTTTATTGCTTTCACAGCAATAAATTGTCATTAATCTCCATTTCTACCCGCTTACCCATGGCCTCTGACAACCTAGAACTTTGTTCCTATCAAATTCTTTATGAAAACTTGTCTTACGTAAAGGGAAAGTACAAGCTTCTTTTGAAATGAGGTGGAACAAAACAAAACCTCTACCAGTCATTCATGTTCAAGAAACAAGGCAGACAGACACAGGTACATGCAATTATGCACAAGTCCGAAGTCAAGCACTCCTGAACATGTTGAAGGCCACAAGGATGATCTGACCCTAGTAGGAGCTGTGCATTTAGCCAGCAAGTGATTCTTCTATTCTGCCACTAATAGGGGCCTGTTAGAGCGTACAGAAAGATCCCGCTGAGGAACAAGAGATGCCTGCAGAAAACTGACTGCAGAGACTGGGCATACAGAGCCCAAGGAAGGGTGGTGAAAATTACATTCAGCAGCCTTATTCACACTTGCTTTTCCTCAATTCTCAGTGGATTCAGTGATCCGTAACGGCAAGTGAACATGCTTGGCTTTTACTCACTCCGTAATTACGCATAGTCACTTTTCCTTGCTGCTGTTTCCAAGAGGAGGAAAAACAGGGTCTGGCCCAGATCTTCTCCCAGAGACTGAACCCCCTGATTTGACAAGAGGAGAAAGTAACTGCTCCAGTGGTTATTATTCAACATTACTGGTCATTACTCAGCATTATTCAATTCACAGGTAACCTCAGACTGGAAAGCCAAAGCATCTTTTCCAAACAGTATATCCTGATACTGTTATTACCCACAAAAGCACTTGGAATTACAAACTTCTGGATGTGGCAGTGAGCCAGGAAAGATTAGGAGGATGTCACCATGCTAGTCCAAGCTGAAGTTCAATGTTGTAAATCCTGATCCAGGAGCTGAGATTCAACGTGACAGCTGGAAATGGGAAGGAATGTAGCTACATATTCCATCCAGCTTTGGTACTTCATTTTTAATTAAGTCTTATAATTGAAACTGTGTCTGTATCTGTGTACTTGTATTGCAAGCATAGTTTCTATGGCAGTGTCGTAAGTTTGCGGGAATGGGAGAAGGAAAAAAAGCATTCTTCTCTGTGACATGATGTCACTCAATAAGATCAGAGGAAACAAGAGCAGGCCAGGGAAGCATGGTTCTGTTCATTGCTCTAGTCAGGTACGACGTACTCAAACACCTTTGTAGTCCAGAGGCACAACAGAAGGCACGTCTACATAACTAACTTTCCCTTTGTCGAAAGGCTGAAGACCTAGTGGTTCTGTTCAGAGAGCACAATCCAAGAACTAAAACAGAACAGAGAAGGGCCCAGAAGAGGCTTCCTTAGTGGAAGTGACAGAAGTTAGTCAGTTTCCAGATCTGGTCATCTTCCCCAAGTGCCTTTAAATCAAAGAGGCCATGATAACCTGGAGACTCTCTTGCCTAGTGGCTTTCAAGCAAAGCAACTTTCAAGTAAAGGCTTGACGTACCACAGATCCTCCCTGTTCACTCAGAAATTACATCCACCTTCCAATCTAGAAGCTGAAGTAGTGCAAGATATCTTTATGGCCCCGGACCATTAATTGTCTTTGGCTTTGCTGCAGTCCTGCTTCAGCAACAGAGGCCTCTCTTCCAGTTCTCCAGCATGGAAAGAGCATAGCAGATAACATATTTGAGGTTTCCAAAATGTTTCCCTGGCATGGGTATTTACTTCAGAATCCACAGAGATCCATTACTTCTGCTGAAGTAGTGTTGGAACTGCACCAGATCATGTCTGGAGAGCACAGTCATCAAGCACAGAGTCTCCCAACAGCAACACTGGAGTCCGGCTCCAAGATGAAGTCAAGCTCATTGCACCAGACTTGCTGCTCACCAAGGGTCCAAGGTGGAACATAAGTATAAATTGTAACCGGTCAGTGTAAAAAGTAAAATAGTCCAGTAAAAGCATCTTCCAGGTAACTTTCAACTGTAGCTCCACAAAATGCACAGAAGGCATAACACAGACCTCAGTGATGGATAAACTTCCAAATATCCATGACAAAGCACTGGAATAAATAAGGGGCAGGGGGGCATAAGTATCTTGACTATTACTTCATTCTGAGAATCAGATCTGAATAGAGGCTTTTTGATTCAGGGAGTTAATACAGACTTAGCCAGAAAACCTAGAAGTTGCACAAAGCTTTTTTTGTTTTCCCTTTTTTTTTTTTTTCTTTTTCTTCTTAAAACAGAATTAGCTCATCAACTTGCAAAGGATTCCCTTAAAGTTAACTTTATTTACTTATTGAAGAAACTAAAGTAACAGAACAGCTTTAACTAAACCAAACTCCCTATCTCGAGTTCAAATATGTATTTGCAAACAGATTTTAAATAAAGTAGAAGAAACTTTCATTTGTGTGATTTTGCAAGATATAGCAACAACAGAAAATGATTAACAGTGAAATGATGGTGAAAATGGTTACATTTACTATCCATACTAGAAGATTTCTAAAGCAACTGCAAGAAGTATGATTATGAGATGTCATATTAAATAGATCTTCAAAATGACACTTGAAATGATCAGATCAGATTAATTCCTTGGCTAATCTTATGGAATAAATGGATTTAACAAAAGGGTTGGCTTCAGCAACCTGAGTACCACTTGAAAAAAAAATTCTACAACCAGATAGTCCAATGCAAACCAGAATTTGTACTATATGCACTTTAACAGACTGTTCTTTCCCCTTGTGTCATGTCTGCTTTTGCATGCATTTCACAGTGGAAATTCAGATGTCAAGCCCCCTTTTTACAATGAACTACGAACAACTTTTTTTTAAAGGAGAACTGCCAAAAAAAGGTTTTCAGATACGACCTCTTCTCTTCTATCTGTGAAGCAACTATGACCTCTTGTGGTTATCTAAACTAATCCCCTAAATCCTCAATAATGAGATTTACTGCTCCGAGTCCTTAAGTAACTCCCAAAGGATCCAGGTCTGTGCTTGAGTGCTTTGTTAAACCAGGGCAAAGAGAAAGAAAATTTCTTCCATCAGATGGACCTGCATTCTCTTCTCCTAATAAATATTTCAAGACATTTACAACAGCAAAAATGAGATGGTACCAGGATTTAATCATGTTAGTTAAGTGTCGTTGTGGTGAATGAGGATGTTTGACCATTCACTTTTCACCCAAATTTAATACCAGCAATAGTTATTACTACAATAACTTACATAGTTATTGCAAGCCCTCCTAAGAGTACTTCATTGAGAAGACAGAAAAAGTCCACACCAATACCACTGCTTGTTTGGTTTGCGGGACCTGTTCTTTCCATTAGAGCAGGAAGTCAAGCTCCTTAACCAAAAATTTTATTTCCCCCCCACTTTAAAAATTAAGAAGCAATTACAGAAGTTGCCACCATACAAGCACCACTCCAAGGTATCTGGGCATGCAATACTACTGGTTCTATGTAACCAAAGATGAAAAGTGTTACTTAACTTGATTTTTTTTTTTTTTTTGAGATAACACAGGTGAGAACAAATTAGGGAGACAAGATAACTCAGAGATGCTTTTACAGAAATAAAAATCTTTGGCCAACAGGAGACATTATTTCTCAGAAACAGCCAGTATATGCAAAACAGCTCAGCAGTAAAGATGACAGAATAGGAGAAAAATAGAACAATATTTGGGGACTAAATGTTCTTACAAAAACAAAGCAACTCTGGCAGCTCCAGGTAGCAACACTTCTCAATTGCCTGTCCTTCGTGCCCTTGCACATACACAGCCCCTATTGAGCCCAGAGGTTCTCAGTCTCAGATTAGAGTGAACAGAAGGCACGTGTGCGTGCGTCCATGCCCTAACAGCTGCAGCTCACCATCCACAGCACTAACTTGAGATGGACTTGTGCTAATGGACTAACGTGGAATGCAGCTAGGTAGATACAGACACCATCACTCCTGCTGCTGGACACAGGAAAGAAGGTATGTGGCATAAAGTAGGGTGCAGAGTTGCAGAAAAGGAAGCTGCTGTAGCTAGGTCCTCCAGAGTTTATCCATCAGAACCTTAGATCAAATCACTACCCAGAGAAACAAGCAAAGATGTACCTACCTTTGTGCTCCCAAGATGATCTCCAGATCTAGTCCTATAAGCATTTAAATAATCATGTACTACAGCCGTTAGGTCAGACATCAAGTTATCCATGAGAGATGAGTGGAGCAGCAGAAGGTACATAGCCTTCAGAGCAAGTGCTTTAAGCAGAGAAGCTGGAAAGGGTCTCAAGAACCATATGTCAGGATTCTCCTGTGTAACCCAATGCAAATGAAAACAGTTATTTAACTAGCAGAAATTGTAACAAAGCTTTTCATCACATTCTTCTGCAGTTTACAACATACATCTCCTGATGCTGACTCTATTTTCAGTGCTACTAAATGCAGCTTCTAAGCCTGTGGATGTTAGAGAAGAGGGAGTTCGGAGGAGGGATTGCTTCTTTAAAAAAGGTTTGCTTCTTTAAAAAAGGAAACAAACCAAAAACCAACATGCACCTCTTCCAGCATTTAATGCTAAGTTCTCTCTCACCCGTCTCTGAAACTAGGTTGGATTTTTAAGAGCTGAGCTGCAAGATCTACAGGGAAAAAACCCTCCCCATCACGGGAGCCGGTGAAGCAGCTGGGTATAGTAACATCTTCAGCCATCACAACTGGAAGAACATGAAAATAAGCCCCCATTAAGCAGCATGACTGTGATACCCTGAGCAAAACTGCCACTACATAGTGGCGTGCACTAGTATATTTACTACATACACATTACACAGTCATTTTCCACTTTTAGTCTTCAGACCAATATTTCCACTTTTAGTCTTCGGACCAATAAGAGGACTTGGTCTGGTAAACCATGTTGTCATTTGGCTTAGATTTGCAATACAGAACTCTCTAAATTGAAATTTTCAGTGATACTATTAGAATTCCAAAACTTATATCAAAATAAAGCTGCGTTCAAATTAGAGGTTTCACTGAGTAGCTATTATAGCAGTATCAAAGAACATTTAGTCCAGGCTTTTGAGAAAGATTTTAAGTCTCCGAACAGGCAGTGCAAAACCACTCAGATTTACTCAGGAAGTTACAAGACCAGTATGAAGGGAGAAGAAAGTGCTCTGGTAGGAAAGAGATTGTTCCTATTCAGTAAAGAAATCCTGCCTACATAGCGAGGTCTCATTTACTTCCCATATTTAATAGCTTCTTTAGAAGTCTCCCCCCAAGAAAAAGCAGGGTCATGTGATTAAAAACCCAGCAAAAAGATGCCACAACTGGCACTAGCATATTTATATACTATTTGTTTAACTAATTTGATATCCTTCTATGATATGGTCACCCATGTAGTGGATGAAGGGAAGGTGGGGCATGTAGTTTTTCTGGGTTTTAGTAAGGCTTTTGATACTGTCCCTCACAGCATCCTTCCGGACGAGCTGTTCAGCTGTGGGATGAGTGGGTTCATGGTGCACTGGGTCAAGAACTGGCTGAAGGGCTGAGCTCAAAGGGTTGTACTGAATGGGGCTACATCTGACTGGTGACTGGTCACCAGTGGTGTTCCTCAGGATTCGATTCTAGGGCCAGTTCTGTTCAATGTATTTATCAAGGATCTGGCTGCAGGACTTGAATGCACCATTAGCAAGTTTGCAGATGATACCAAACTGGCAGGTGCTGTTGACGCTCTCGAGGGACACGAGGCCTTGCAGAGGGATCTAGATATACTGGAACATTGGGCTATGATTAATGGGATGAAATTTAACAAGACCAGATTCCACACCAGGCACAAGTATAAACTGGGAGAGAAGTGGCTGGAGAGCAGCCCTGCAGCAAGGGATCTGGGGGTGCTGGTCAACAACAGGCTCAATACGAGTCAGCAGTGTGCCCTGGCAGCCAAGAGGGCAAATCGCATCCTGGGGCACATCAACACAGTATAATCAGCTGGTGGAGAGGGGTGGTTATCCTGCTGTATTCAGCATTGGTGCAGCCTCGCCTTGAACACTGTGTGCAGTTCTGGGCCCCGCAATTTAAGAAGGACATGAAGGTCCTCGAATGCATCCAGAGGAGGGCAACAAAGCTGGTGGAAGGGCTGGAAGGAATGTCCTATGAGGAGTGGCTATGGACTTCGGGCTTGTCTGGTTTGGAGAAAAGGAGGCTGAGGGGGGACCTCATTGCTCTCTTACAGCTTCCTGAGGAGCGGAAGCAGAGAGGGAGGTGCTGAGCTCTTCTCCCTGGTATCCAGTGATAGGACACGTGGGAATGGTTCAAGGCTGCACCAGGGGAGGTTTAAACAGGACATTAGGAAGCATTTCTGTACTGAGAGAGTGGTCAAACCCCGGGATGGGCTTCCTAGAGAGGCGGTCAATGTCCCAAGCCTGTCAGTATTTAAAAGGCATTTGGACAATGCCCTTAACAACAGGCTTTAACTTGGTCAGCCCTGAAGTGGTCAGGCAGTTGGACTAGATGATTGTTGTAGGTCCCTTCCAACTGAAATTGTCTATTCTATTCTATTTATTAAGCTTATGTTTCTCAAATCTTAGGAGCTCCTGGCCCACTAAGCTTTCCCTTGCTTGTCCCCATCTGAAAGACTAACAAAACAAGGACAATAGAGAATAATGATTTGGCAAATGCTGCTGAATTGCACAAGCAAGAAAAAAATCGCTACTCTCATTTTTTCATTCTAATAGTGCTGGCAGTAAAACTTTCCTCCTTCCCTACTTGGCTCAGGATTCATTTTAACCAACTTGTTCTGTTGTAACTAGGTTTCAGAATTAGTCAAATATATCAAGATATCCAGAACATTTTTTACTCAAGTTATATATATCTTCTATTGTACAAGCTTTGTGGTTCTTCAAAACCTTGATTTCAAATAAGCTATTAGGAAATACCAGCATAAGCACTGATGCCAACTAAAGCTTGCATCTGTCTCCCAAGTCAGTGTTACAGAATGTCCTTATCTACAGCAATTTGACCACTGCATAGTGCCATGCTCTTAAAAAAAACCTGATAGAAACATCTCAATATGGGCAAAGCACAGCTCACAACTGAGTCTTCAGAAGATGCCTCACTGAATCACTCACCGAAGCCATCTGCTGCCTGCACTCCATGATGGCATTCCATTTGGAAGGTATCTTCAAGTGCTGCATCAAACACTCCTGTAACGTGTAGACACGGTGTGGCAGGAAGCCGCCTGTTGCCATTGAGAACTGCAGAGCATCAGCAACCTGTGATGGAAGGGATCGATATGCCATGACCAGTGTCTGTTAACCCAAGGCAAAGAATGTAGAGGTTTGACAGTGAGGATGCATATTAGAAGGAAAGTAGTATGCTGCAAACAAATTAATCCTCATTTTAACTGCATACAGTTGCACAGCTAGTAATCCAATTCCTTAAAGCTGTTAAGTTATACAAAAGGGTAAATTAAGTTGTAAGAATGACTTGTATATGTTGTATTAGCCCAAGGCTTCTTCTAGCTCTGTACTTGTCTCCAGACAGCAGGTAGTTAGGAGCAGTATCAGGAGGGAGTAACATACAGTGATACTTCCCCAGAATACTTACGATTTTGCCTTTTACCTAAAACCTGAAATAGTGACGCAATGTAAAGAAAACATGAAAGAATATGTCAGTTGTCAAAAACCTTTTGCCTAAAACCTGATTTGGCCAGTAAGAGTCATCTTTGACAGCATACAGAGCCAGAAGGGAAGCAGACAACAGCCTCCAGCAGTGCCTGCAGGGCATGGTGTTTGCTTGTTCTGCATCCTGGTTTCATCCCTTTTACCCTTCTGCAGTAAGAGCAGGAACACCCCTGACTTGTCCCTAACCAAGGAACACAAAGATGAGTGGGACTATTGCAACAGGTGCAGAGAGGTGACAATGGAAAAGGGAAGCCTGGAAGAGAGTCCACTCACCAGGGGAATGGAGAGGAAAAAATAAAAAGCCTGCACCCACACTCATAATCTGAGACTGAGCTATCTGTCATTAGAACAACCTACCCTCCAGACTTCCTTGCTACTCAGAAGCCCAGATCGCCACTATGGTCCCCCAAAATCCCCACTGACCTCTCATAGCCCTTTTCTCCCTACTAGTCTCTCCCAAGAAATCTCGAGCCACTCTCAACACAAGCATCCACAGTCCTACCAACAAAACCATGAGCTTACAGGCCAGCACAGTTTTACTGCAAGGGTTACAGCTGAAGTCACTGTCCAAGCTGTTCTACCGCACGCTGCCCATGTGCTGTCTAGACCAATCCATGTAGTGGTATGGTTTATTAACAACTAAAGCTGCCTCTAAGGCGTCAGGAAAATAGCTAACTGCTGCCTTCTCTGGGAGAGAAGCCATGTATTTGCCAAGCCTACCAGAAGAAAGTGCTAAGCCAATCCATTTACCGAATTCCCAAGGAATAAAAGATCATATGAAGGTATTATGAAGAAAATGCAAAAACATTAGAGTACCACACATGGAACAAGCAATCTTGGACTAAGGAAAGAAATTATGTCAGACCTCCTATGCTCTGCAGTAGGACAGAAAGATCCCGCTAGGGCTGCTTATATTTCTGCTAGGCTGAGTACACTGCTGCAGTTCAAAGTCTACAACCACCAGCTGAGAAGTGGCAAGAAACATACCTGGAGAAAGGAACTGCACCAATTCAAACTGATGAGTTCACTGAAGAGAAGAAAACGGAGAAGACCCAGGTGAAGCTGACCTTCACTGGACTATAAGCACAAATCACCAGATAAAGAGGAATTTTCCATCACTCATTACTGAACAGAACTTTGTATTGTACTTCTGACCACTAAAACCTTCTCCGGCTTTTCACTCTCAGGGGCCAAACACAGATGAAGAACCAGCTCAGGAATGATCTTCTCAAGCAATCAGTTTTACTCAAAGTCAAGACAAAGATCATGTTCAAATCTACAGAAATACATTCCATTCCTCTAGAAGGTTAGTGAGAGAGTTTCTAGTAAAGAATTTCAGTGCTTTCCAAACAAGGAGAGAAAAGACCTAAATATTTAAACAAAAATGAAAGAATCCTTGCAATCAATATTCATAAAAAGTCTACCCGGAATGAACAAGGTTATAGAATAAACTTGCCAACAATGAAAACAATGGTTTAGCTTTCACTGTGAAAATCTTTGCCCAAAGTCATCGCATGCTAATGACTTGAATTCAAGGGAAGAAAAGCTATGGCATGCTCAAGAGTAGTGTATGTGCATTGATCTGTGGAACCAGACAGCAACAGTGATTTCTGCACTTGTACATTTTATGATTAAACTTTGCATGGACCTCTGTCCTATGGAAATCCTCAACCTGTCAAGTTTTCTTTATTCTTTCAGCACACGCCTCTGGGAAGAATTGTACTATTTCTTTTGGTAGTACACAGATATGCAACCAACAACATTTTACTATAGGCAGGGATTTCAGAGCATGAGAATGCTCTAGCCTCATGATGCAGAGTGGAAGTGTCCCAGAAGGCAAAATTAGGAATGTAAGCACTGACAACAGCCAGCTGCCTGCTCACTGTGCACCTTTGTAGGCTGCTATAGCCCCCCACCCCAAGGCAGTCAGATGTGAAATAGCAGTATCAAACTTCCACAGACATTATCATGAGAAGTTACTTCAAAAGGTGATGCTTAAATACTGTAAGAACATCAATGGGGAAGACAACGAGTGAACATCAGAAGCCTTTCACTGCCATCCTCTACCTGTTGTGTTAAAATCGGTGATAAATAATACTTTTCAAATTATGCAGGCAGGATCCTGTCTAAACCAGAGTTCTTCATTTCATTGCTGTGTTTTTTAGTGTCACCTGTGCACACAGCCTGTTCCAATGTTAACAACCTTGGGAAGTTGTCTCTAAGAAGTGCTTCAAAAAAGCATCTATGAGAGTTTGCTCAGAGATATCTCCCAGTTATTTGCTCCAGTAGTACACAGTAGAAGACAAGACAGCTTAATTCCACAATATCAGGTACACTGCAAGGTAGCCAAAACCTGACTACTTCGCCAGCTTACTTACATTAAAGTAGGATTCAGGCCAACAAATCAGAGTAATTGAATCTAACCCCAGAGATCTATCAGTGCAAGAAAAGCATGCACGTCTGCTCATACCAAGACAACAGAACAATGAGTGCAATTCCGTGTACCTCAGACACAAGGGTGGATAGTGTTGGTTAGTTATTTCCACTGTATCAGTTACATGTTCTAGCCAGTACATTTGGGAGCACTGGTGGGAATTTTCACCCCTACCTTTTTCACACAGTCAAGACTTAACACTGACATTGATATTTGACCTGTAACGGAATGATGTAATTTTTAGGGGCAAAAGGCCAAACTAAAATCAGAAAGTGACTGAGAGAAACCTCTGCTGTATAAAGCTTACTACGTAGTCCACATTAGGGCTTTGAAGAGTTACTATAGGTAGCCATATCCATAACATGAAAAGTCAGTATATGGGCAAAGACAAGCCATACATAACTATGCAAACATATCCATGCCCATTATGAAAGCTCATAGACATTATTTTCTTCTCCCTTGAAAGGCTCTAGTTCTCCTGTTAGTTGCACTATCATTAATTACCACAACTACCAGGGCCAGCACCAGCAACCTGGTAACCCGGCTGGATGTTCTCTCACATCCATCACTGCTTTTATTAGCAGGTGCTTCCTAGTGCTGAATACCTGTAGCCTGAATCTGTCTGAAATAATAACAAAGAACATAAAGCACAAGCTGACCTGGCTCCTGTTTAAGACACAGTAGCCTCAGATGGTGCCAAGTTTGAACAAGACCAGTTAATACATCTTAAAAAAAACACACTGAACTTGATGTTCATATTACATATTAGCTACCTTTTAAAATGGGTCCACACAAGACTCTAAATAACATTATCAGCCTTGTCTGCTGGTTCTTTTTAGCTAGAATGCTACATTTACATGGGTCAGCAACTGTCACATTCTAGTAATGTTAAACCTTCTCTGGGAGAACGCCCTGAACAAGGCCGAAGTTTCTCTTCTTGAAACTTTTGCTCCCAACCAGAATATTTGAAGGGTACCTGTGTATCAAAGACATTGAAGAGAATGACACCGTACTGGTGAAAGAGGCAGTCTGAGATCCAGCGGCAGTCATGCATGACCTGAAGCAAGAAAGAGCTGTCAGACAAACTTGTGTCCAACTGTGACTTTTTTGGTGCAACTAGTTCATTATGTACATGCATGACCTCTGCCACCACAAATGTCCTCACACACGCTGTACCCTTACCTTCACGATGTTTTTATCTTCCAGCACCATTTGTAATCCATTTTTGAAAGCCTGAGGTCCCAGAAGGAAGATATCAAATAGAAAAATACGGCTCTTTGTTGCTATCTACAATAAATTCAGTTGCGGAGAAAATGAGTGAGGGACAGAAGAGCAAAGGATTTGACAGCAGGAGAACGTGCATTGTTGCCCAAAAACCATAATCTATGTACAGGCTTCTGTTGGGGAGAGTGGGCTTAGTTTCCTTAATGCAAATTCATAAACACGTCTTATTTTTTTCAGAGATGCTCAGAGACTCTCACAACAATTAGAAAGAATGATCTAGTAGTCTACTATACACAGTTAAATACAGCATCTTAGGGCATATCAAGAGCAAACCCTGTGCACAGTACTTAAAATAAATTCCTACTCCTATTATGGTGACATTTTTGAAGAACCACTTCCAAAAAAAAAAATCTTTTGCCCATGACATTCCTTTCTGTGTCAAAGACCACTACCAAAGACATAAAGGACATAATTTTCCATCCTAGCATTTCAAACAGGATATAAAATTTAGGTTTTGCCTATGTTCAAATTCATAAAGGTTTAACAAAAGCTGTTATTTGAAAGCAATTTAGCTACACCAAAGCAAACATCTTGTGAACGGTTACTTCTGCATAAAGGAGTTAAGTTTGATGCATGAACTCCCATACAAGTTTTTGCTTTGGATAAACATGCTCACTTTTAAACGTATTTAAAAATAAACTAAGATTATTTTGAACTAACATATTAAGCTATTCTCCTTTCTGTTCCTTCCTTTTCAGATGTTGATAATATCACAGCTAATTAAGATACTGTATTATCTTTGGATGAATTTCACTCCTTCAATTATACTGACATTGTGTTTAGGTCTTGCAGTCTTTCAACAGGTAACAGCTGTACTAGTGTAATACCTCTACCTGTATACAAGTATATAAAGATGACAAACCAAATATGTTACATTATTATATACAAATGTATATATTACATACAAGTTAACTAATTATTATATTGCCTTATAATGGCATAATTCTTTCCGTAACAGGTCCTTTATGAAATACCTGTCCTGCCTTGAACATCATATCCCTTACCAAAACCGTTACGCAAGTAAGTCTTAAACACAGGCTAATCTCCAAATGTTTCTCAGTTATGCCTCTGTTTAATGGCACATTTTGGGAAATACCTGTCTCTTACCTCAAGCCATGAGAGTTTTCCATGACGACACAAATTAACACCTTCTCCTGCTATACTGACAACACACTGCTGTTTCAGGTGCAGCACCTTATGAAAAAAATAGGGATAAAATAAATAGTGCCAGAGAATGAGAGGCAGATGGACAAATAGAAAACTAATTTTTCTGGTCATGATTCATATTTAAAAAGGTAAATACAGATCAAAACCATAACGAATCTCAGATATACAGTGATTCGAGATAAAACAGACACAGTATCAGCCCAGTTACAGATAGACAGCTGGAAATTCGACAACTAGAAACATCAATGATAGACTTAGAGATTAGGGATAACTAAAGAATATAGACTCCCCTGATCTCCTCACAAGAAATTCTCCTGAAGAGATTTTAGGAATTTCCTTAAGATCACATAAAGAAGGTCTTCCTTTCAGATAAAAAGGAGAACTCATTTTCTAAGGTATAAAAGAAAAACCTGTTACACACACACACGAAAAGTTTTCAGACAATTAAGATAAAGCAACCTGTACTACACATGTAACACAAGAGTAGAAGGCATAAACATAAATCAAAAAGCCAGATTCTTTTTGAAGCAACAGTCAAGATTCCTCTGAAAGCAAGTTAATCTCTTCCTGTAGGGAAGAGATTTTTTTCCTCTGTATGTGCAACAAATTTACTGTAATACGAGCCCAAATCCCAACTGATCTTACTGCCAGACAAAAGGGCATGGAGGACTTATAATATTGCTGGTCTAATTCAGGATCTAAAAAATGCTACTCGAGTTAATAATAACTCTATCATTGGCTCCAAGTTCTGAAACAAAGCCTTTGTACCAAGTCTGATTATGGTATTACACATGATTTAAAAGAAAAAGGTCCAGGCATGTCTGGAGTTCCAAACACCTACTAAACCACCACAATTAACTCCCTCTCCAAATGCCAGCAAATCCTCATGTTGTTCCCTTCCTAAACAAAATGATTGTTCATTAAATAGTAATGCTAACCCTCACCTCAGTTACTGGGGATAGAGTTTGAAAACAGCAACCAACACACACTGATGCAGATTCACATCCACCCACCGCAAACTCACATGCACTGCACTCTTTCCCCTGCGCGTATGCACACTTCTAATATACTTCGATGCCACCAGAGATACCATTTCTACTTGACTTAAAGAAGCCAGTTACCACCTATTACTCAAATTTCACTACAGTTGCAAAAGCCATTCCCTGTCTAAGACTTGACAAAGCAGTGCGCACAATCCTGCCACCTAATGGATCTACTGACAATTAGGACGGAACAGGCTTAGAAGTCATATACGCTGCATAAGAGCTTTCGTTAATACTTACAGCTGGGCCAAATTTCTGCTGGAAACAATCAACAACTGTGTACTCCACATTCTCTTCTTCCTTCTTTTCTAAAAGGAAATAAAAAATAATCATTAGACACTTCATTTACTTGAATAAACTTTGCACAAGGTATGTATATCGGTCGTGTAATCACCCTATTTTCTAGTTTAGCTGTACGTTTCTTCCCTCTCTGCTTCCTGAACACACCCAAACAAATTATGGAACTATCTGATTCAGATGTGTACAGTCTAGAGCATGAGCCAAAATTCTGGGTTTTGACAGGAAACCTGGCTGTTTATAAGTGAGTTGAGGCGTTACTTTTTGTCATTATAATGCTTAAAGGAAACAAAAAGGTTTCCATTTTACAAACTACATCCATTAAAAAAAAAAACAAAACCATCCTAATTCCCAGGCTTGTCCAGGGAAGGAAAAGGATTGTAACAAAGACAAAACTAACCCACCACAGAGCACAGACAGCTAAGGGATCGAGGGGGCAAAGAGAATTTAAGCCAGAATTTAATACTTTTTAACACCTGCTTAACAATGTCTAATGAACACATAAAGAAAGGTTCTCTTAAAGATCCTCCCTTCTCTTTAGGTAAGATGCAAATATTAATAACACGCATCCATGACAACACAAGGACAATCTTCTAAACTCTAAAATAATAGTCAATTCAAAGACCCTAAGAACAGATGTTTAAGGCTCTCCCAGATGACATCAACGCTTGCTCATTTTCTCCCCTGCTACCCAGGTAAATGCAGCACACCCTTCTTTAGCCTACATGGGTCTTGCACTCTTGTCATGGCTCTACGAGAACAAAATGAGCTAATCCCATTTTGGATCCCTACCTGTGTACGTGTATACAGCAGGAACCACACAACCAAATCAATGCAAGCACGTGACAGCCAGCACAGAACCAAAGGGCAATAGCCTTTATTGAGCTTTGAGTTATCCGTCATGCCACATACATTTCAGGAACAAGTACGAGATTAAAACAATCACCAGAGAGGAACGCTCACTTGGCTGAAGCACTTTGATTTCTCCAGAAGATCAGCTGTGCTGCTCAGCCACTTCTACAGTTGATGAGAGCTACAGGACAAACATTCTGGAAAGCAGATGAGCTTCCTTCTGATGTTGTGAACCTATCTGCAGGCAAACAGCATGTCTGCAGGCAACGACCTCTGTACCTGTCTTTCTGCGATCAATGTTCTTTGAGAATACATCCTGTTCCGGTACAGGCATACCAAGAGTTCACAGCCTCTGGGAAAGATGTTGTCTGACAAAGAAACTAACTACATTGCTTGACTAGTACCCACATTACCTGAGAGGGAGTATTTTAAGCTGTTTGAGGCTCTGAGCTGGCTCTTTAGGGCAACACAAGGAGAACTCCATGGGCCACAATCTGCTGGTCCTGTGTCTGCTTGTTTGTTCCCTTCAACGGCTGAAGTGCCCCTGCATGAGCAAGGCAACTATAGGTAGCACAGAAGTCAAAACATAACACATTCCACCAGCATGGACATTTTAATAAAGAAAATTATGTCATCCAATGCCATCTACCTGTGTCCAGACAATGAACTGCTGCATGTGAAGCAACTTCCTGATCCAATGTGCACGGCTCTTAAAGAAGATCTTGAAGCTACCCAACAATAAGCTTATTTCACACAAAAGAGTCTTTATTTCAGATAATATTTCACATCTATTGTGAAAGTAAAAGGTGAAAGCAGAACCTGAACAGATGTTCACTACAAAGGTGAGTAATGGTTTCAAGAGAAGAAAGAGTTCAGAGTACAAAGAATGAAGTACCTGACCGGAGCCCAAGAACCACACAATTTAAATATCTGTAAGTCTTTACACTGAATCAACAATATTTGATCCATTAGTTAGTTACTGTAATTGGAGGGCAATTTAACAAGTTTGACAATACGTAAAACAATTACATCCACTGAAACTTTACTGTAATCAAATGGAAGTTATTAAATGATATAAAATGGTGGCATGACAGGACCAAAAAAAGGGAGTTAGCAAACATTCACTTGACAGATGTCACATGTAAGATGCTTAATTTCTATGACAGGACAGTCTGAGGTCAAGAATACTTCACTGGGAAATACAACTTCTTAGTATAAATTTCCATATATTGATATAAAAACATCTCATTATGATTACAGAGCTCCAATCGTGTACATCTCTATGTCAGTAGAGTAAAACATAAAAACTTTCTGATTAGCCTGTAGACGTAGTTGAAGAAACTATGATTAACACAGGAATCTGCTACCGAGGGGAGCACATTCAAGTATGTGTGAACCTCTGCTTACTTAACAGAGAGAAAGAGGACAAGACAGCAGCAAGCAGGAAGCCTGCTGCTAATCACAATTCTGTGTGCTTTTTGACTGTATTTTAAGGACTATTCAGTAGACACCGTTTCATTCCTACTCCCCTTAAGAGGAAGAATAAACTATTCAACTGTGGTCTTGTGAGAAGACTCAAAGCAAAGCCATCTAGAAGCACAGGTCTTCAGGAGTTTGAAACACATTTTTACCAGCTTCCCAAAGTCACATTTATATACGTTCTGAGAGCATCTGTATAAACCTGGCCTTCCCTGTGTAACTGTCCTGGAACTGTTCTTTTTTTTGACAAGAAATGCTCACAGGAAATCCTCTCTGAAACCACAAGTTGACAAGGAAACAAACCAAGCAAATTCTTCTATCTAGGAACACTAGTAGGAAGAAAAAACCAAAGAAAAAAAGAAAAAAGCAAGAGAGAGAAATTGTAAGCAATAGCTTGAAAGAACCTTTTACACAGTGGAAGCCTTCAACTCACCACCTTGTTCACTTCTTTAGAGCAGAAAAATACAAACTTGGCACAGCTGAGTCTGAACATCAGTATTATACCAAATGTAAGTGGTGGCCCCCCGTAGCAAGTGCATCCCACCCCTTTTCTCCTACCACGAAAGAAAAGAAACATTTCAACGTACTCAGAGAGCATTGCTGTTCCCTTCCCTGAGTCTGGTTCATCCAGCAATTCCACTGCAATAGAAACAAACAATTTATACTCTAGTGCTGACAGCAACTTTTTGACATTTGTTATATCCCAAAAAGGAGAACCATAACCCATACTAACCATCACAGGACATTGCCATACATGTAAAAAAAGAAACTGAATTCAAAGTGTTGTTTAAATAGTTTTAAATTCACTCTGATGTACAAGGCTACATAAAATAACTTACATCAGTAGCCTACACGAGGTGTATTTCAGAACTTCAGAATTTAAAAAAGACTAATGGCTTAGCATCCCACCAAAACTAAAGTCAGTATTGAACTACAACTAATTACTTTACAGACTATTACACATACAATAAACCAGGTACAAGGAAAAAAGGCAGAATGGAGTCAGTCAATCACTTGGTGAGTCCAACAGCTGCCTTCTAGCCATTTCCCCCTCAGCACTTCACTCCTTGTTCCCAATGCAAAGCAGATGCCAACAGAAATGCACAGGACCTTTAGACACTAGAAATGTTTTTCTTAAATAATCCCATATTCTTATCACTAGTGAATCATGGAAAGAGGCTCAGATAAACAGACCATTTAATAGAGGTATATTTGTCTGTGCCAGTAAAAGCAAAACCAAGTTAACCAGAACTTTAAGCAACTTCATGTCCCAGCAGAGCCCACTAGTGAAAGTCTTGCACATATAAGAACACACACATTTAATGTAACTTGTCTTCTAGACATAAACAGGGGTCATGCTTACCTCAACTGATTACCTTCACAAAATGGTCAGCGTTGGAAGGGACCTCTGGAGATCATCTAGACCAACCCCCCTGACAGAGCAGGATCACCTACAGTAGGTGTAGGTGAACAGCTTCATAGCTGTTACTTTCATTAGTGGTCTTATTGGACTTCACTCTTCATTTAACTAATATGCTTTAATGCAGTACAGGCACAAGACCTTTGCAAAGTGGGGAACTATTATTATTTCATTGATAGATAATTAGGGAATTAAAGTTGTGTAATTTATATAACATTCTACTGATTTTAGAAGAAAGATGTGCAACTGAAGAATTCAGCAGTGACCAAAAAATGGATTTTAAATGCTGAACTAAGAGTGGGCGTGTCCCCTGTGCCCCAAAATGCAGTGACAAAAGCCTCACCGTTGAGTATTTCACGGTCAAAAAACATCTTTACTCCTGGAGTGCTTCTGCCGGTTTCCAAGTTCTTCACTGAAATGAGGGGGAAAATACAGACATACGTCAGGCTCCCCTGTTTGGGCTAAAAACTTCTCATTTGCAGAACAAAGCAAGACCATAGGACGTGGTACAATATTAACAATAAATGCAACAAGTGGGTTATTTGAAGCGACAGCTCTTTGGCTGTACAACAGAGGGTTTGTACGAGATGACTGTGCCGAGGGCAGAGGCAGCTGCAGCCAACTCCTGCTTCGCGCGTACGCTTTCATCCACCCCGGTGCCCGTGTGGGCTCCCGGGACCCCCCCACGGCCGCTCCGTGGGAGGCCGCCCTCGCCCCTCTCCCCTCAGCGAGCAGCCCGGCAGCGCTGGGCTCTCCCGCCCCCCGCTCCCCTCACACAGGCCCAGGCGGCGGTGGGCGCTCCGAGGGCCGGCGGGGCGCGGCGCGGCCCGGCCCTACCCTGCCCTGCCC
>NW_009647046.1:4505809-4509428 GCF_000708025.1 Charadrius vociferus
TTGCTTGGCGCACTGGGGAGCGAAAGCCAGCCGGGATCTGCGAGTGCCTTCGGCTGCTGGGGGTGCGGGGGAGAGACCTCGCATGGGAGCCATTACTGTGGCTTAAGGAGGCGAAGATTGGCTGTACAGTGGCAGCAAGATCTGAGTGGGAAGAGAGAGAAGCTCTTGGTACCTGTGGTATTGCATTCAGTCAGAGAGAGCTCAGTGGATTTTGAAGAGTTGTCTGTCTCTGTGGTGCTGGAGTTGTTCTCCAGTAGCTGGTTTTAGCCTGAAAAAGCTCTCATTGTATAGTAATCTTTTTTCCAAATGTTTCACAGGCTGTTGATAAAGTTACCTTAAGGGTAGCGAGAATGAATGCTGAGTGGTATTTAAAGTGTAAAGGAGGTAACATAACTTCTGCAAGTTAAGTAGGGTTAACTAAAAAAAGTGAAAATTCCTGCACTACTCAGCAATTGGAAGAGCATTATTCAAGCTGGATTGTAGTATATAGCTACTTTACCCCATAGTATTTGATCAAGTTGTTCTCTGTAAACATAAAGTACCTTAGAAAAGGGAAAACTCAATGCTGTTAATTTGGCTGATTAGAATGGTTGTCAGTCTGAGAACTATAGCAAATACTGAATGATCGTAAATGGAGGGTGCCCTTCTGACTGCTTCAAGAGGAGAGGTCGTAACATCATAGATATCACTTTGCTGTTTTTTTTCTTTTTTTTCCCTTCAGATAAACAAGGTCTTCCTGGATCATGGTTTTTCCTGCTTATGCGTGCTGTTCTGTTCTTGCTATGTGAAAATACTTTCCTCAGTTTTTCCAATGGAAATTTTAGCATATATTCATTTTAGGTGATAGTTTATTTGTGTCAGGAAAACGAGTGGCCACAGAAAAGGAGTGGAAGAAAATTAAGACAGTACTGGCTAGCGTAACGGACAGCTGAGTGAGTTAACATACTTTCCATGATCCTTTTTCCATCTGTCAGGGGAACTTTTTACAGGAGTGCTGTGATAAACAAGTAGGAATGTCAAAGTCTTCTTATCGAGTAATAATTTATGGGGTTTTTTTTCCTTTTTAATTGTAAAGATCATAAAGTACAGGTAGCCTCACCTCACTTACAAAGATACTTTAAAAACCAAACCCCAAATCTGGAATGTTTTTGTCAGTGGTGTTTCATTTCTTGAATTTTACTTATGTGATGATTAAATAAATGCTATTAAGATGGCTATGTAGGCATTCTAAGCAATAGACACTTGGCTCTAGTTAGCCTCTAAATGCTTTTCTTATATCTTCAAAGTGGGGAGCTTAAGGTTGTGACCAGTGGGTTTCAGCTTGGTGGCCTGAATTTGGTTAATTTTCCTGTGTTTTTACCGGTCAATTTTCTAAGTGTTACCACTTTGTTAATTAGGCACTGCTAATCTTCTCTGACTCATGCTTGCTTGTAAGTCATCAGTGTGTCTTGTTAGCTTTATCAGTTTTTTTTTTCCCCAGCCTGTAATCACAGTCTAGGAATGTGATTTTCCTCTGCCTTTTTTACTTCTCTAGGTAGATGGAAAATTCCACCAAGCTCTTACCACTGTTACACACTTCATATAGGTGCAAATATTTATGCAAGGTACAAGGTGAGGAAAAAAAAGATGATGCTGGTTTATCTGGAACAAAGTTCGCAGGGTGAATGCTAAGTTAGTGTTACTGAATAGCATGTCCTGTTGTTTTTTAGAAACTTGATGCCAATGATACTTTACCTACTAACGAGTTTGAGAAAGGGGCTTTGTAGACGTGAAACAATTTGGCAGTGCTACATGTCTATCTTGAACTGATGTTCTAGTAAGTGCTCCTAAGGATTCTTTTTTTGGCCTCCTTAATGTGAAACATGACTTCTTCAGTTCATCTGGGATAAGTACGAAGGACTGAAAGGGGCGCATAATCACTTTGAGTTCAACTATGGAATTGTACAACTTTTCTCTTGTAAACTCTATATAGCACAAAACTGAAACATGGTTTATCACTTGCTAATATCATTAGTATGTTAATGTTCTTTAGCTGAACAGGTTAAAAAGATATCTTTTAGGGGACTTAAATCATAGTCTTTCAAAAGCCATACAATGACACTTAATCTCTTGAGTGAAATCTAAGTTTGGATTAAAGTTCTGTATTACTTTTTTTTGGTATTGTGGTAAAAGACATGTCCTAGCACAATAAGTTTAGCAACATCTGCAAAGGTAATGTTTCCAAGAACTGGAGAATAACATGTCCACTAAAACATCTACTTAGTGACAGACAATCTTCATCAAGTTCTCAGTAGCAGGTGTTAAGTCAGAAGTTGACAGTCCTAAATGTTATATGATATTGTACAGGTTGTTTGCTTTGTATATGAACATTTTCAAGTTTGAGTTGAAAAAGCCTTCAAGCAGTCCTAATTGCTCTTGTATTTAAGTAACAACTATAAGAACCAGATGAGAGGTCCAAGATGTTGCTTGTCGGTGTTCTGTTGAAGCATTTGGAAAGCCATTGGAATGTAATAGTATTCAAACTATCTGCTTCACATTCTTTGTTCCCGTGCTTTGAAGCAGTCTGCCTAAGGATTAATACTAATCCTCGTATCAGAGCTTAGGAGAAAAAAATATTTTTGTGTTAACAAGTGATGGATTCTCTGATGGATATTTATGTTTTCGAAGTATATAAATATCATATATTTATGAGCTTCTAATGTTTTAGATGAGTTTCAGAGTGATTGCAAAAGATTTTCTAATGACTTAGCAAAAGTAAACTAGAGGGTACAGCTCCTGTTCTAGAGGTTTTGACTGAAATTTTTAGAAGGACCTTAGTTGGATAGTGTTGGATAGATAAAATGGTGTTTCAGCTAGCTTTAAGCCTTAACCATTAATTTTTAAGAAGCAGTCATAAATTGCAGATCTTATTTCTGGTTCTCCTATGGCCAGCAGGGAATGTCAAAAATCTTTATTTTGCATGAGACTACTCTGAAAAGTGTAGAATGATGCAGCTTTCATGAGGGATGAGAGCCAAAAAGGAAATTAATAAAGAATACAGTGGTGGACCTGAATAATCTTCCTTTCTCATATAGCCACGATATGCTTGTCTGTCTAGTATGATACTAACAGAACCATCTCTTCTCCTTTTAATAGCTACATACTATTTATCACACACTAGCTGTTACGGAGGTGTTCCAAAAATGGAGTTGCTGACATTGCTTTGGAAATGGTAGCTGAGTTGAATTCTCATCACCCTCTTACTGTCCGGGGAGGAGTGGAAGTACAAGGCTTCTCATTGGGCATGTAACTCCAGGCTATTATTTTTTCATCATCAGTTGTTGTTATTGCCTATCATATCTAAAACACTAAATCAGAAATGCAGAAATTTGAAGTCTTTAATACTGGCGCCTGCTTTCTATGTGTGTGTTCCTTAACTAGAAATAGAGCAAGCTGTCCGATTGTTGAGAACTTGCATTAGGTGGAACTGAGCAAATTGCCCAACCCTATGCAAAGAATGAAAGTTGCCGAGGAGACAAGGAAAAACAAAAAAACCAAACCAGTTGCTGGCAGGTCATCCTAAAGGAGGGAACAGTTGAAACAAATAGCCTGGAGAAAGAACAAAACGGGGGGGGGGGGG
>NW_009647046.1:4509572-4524660 GCF_000708025.1 Charadrius vociferus
GGGGGGGGGGGCGAAATTGCTTTAGTTGTCAGATTGGACAACTGCTGTGCAACCTGTTCCCAAATAAGTTTCAGCAAGCAATAAAAGCATTGTACATGTGCTGGCGAAGACTTTTGAAACAATTGGATCTGAAAATGACACCAAGTACTAGTTTAACATTGTAGAAAATCACACCTTTACTAAGTAAACATTAAAATTCAATTCAATCTTATTTCATGTATTTATTAACTTCATCTGAAGAAGCTCTGAAAAGCCAAGATCTTCTGTAGGGTATTCTTTCAGTGTTAAAGGAATTGCTGTTCTAGATTGGTTTAACCCGGATACATCATGGACTGTTCTGAAGACCAATATCTTGTATCTTGGGTTGTCTAGTATATTGGGTTGTCTAATATCTTGATAATGTTGACGCTATAATGCTAAACTTAATACTGGCTTTGAAATTTCTGTTTCAAATTGCAAATTTTAAAAGTCCAATAAATTTCTGCTTGCTTTGTATCTCAACTCCCTCCCAAACTTATTTTGAAATAGGCTTTTAAGTTTTTAACTCAAGGTTCTAGAAGCCTGGAAGTGACTTTAGTGAACCCCGAAATGAACCAGCTGTTTAGATTCTGGCAGTCCTAGAAAAGAAGAAAAGTGAATAGATGTAAAATCTCTCTGACCACTTTCCAGATGCAGAGAAACTGAGTACACTTTCCATCTTTAGATGGAAAAAGACAACAGGAGTAGTTATAATAAGCAAAAGAGAAGGAAAGGTACTACAGCAGAGGTCTGCAGTGTCATGAATGATGTAGAGGTGGTTGTTGGAGGTCGTGTCTGGATTATTTCTAGCCTTAAAGGAATTAAGGGAACTGTGAATCAAATATCTTCTTTTAATTGCCATTTACTGAATCAGATAACCGATGATTGTAAGAGACCAAAAATATAAATGGGTAGAATGCAGAGTTATGCAAATTTTTGAATAGGCTTATTTGTGGATTCTTGAATATTAAGATGCTATTTACGGCTCAAGAAGTCCCCAAACTGCTGATCGCTGTGTGCTTCCAATGTAACTTATTTTGTGTAATCTTTTTTTTGAACACTGCTTCTGGCAACATAGTTCATTGTAATGGGGTCTGTTCCTATGAGGAATCATTGACATGCTAATTTGTGTTTCTTTTTTTTTTTTGCCTTCAGTCTCCCATAGTCAAATCACCCGCTTGTACAGTCGCTTCACCAGCCTAGACAAAGGAGAAAATGGCACTCTTAGGTGAGTATTGCCATTAATTTGGCTTTTGTAGCATTGACACATACCTCTAATGGTGGCTTGCTGTTGTAGGATGCCTGCATGTTTTCCTCATATGGTGAATCAGTGTGGCTATTATAACAGGTTCTTTCATACCTACTCTCTACATGGACATTCAAGTTTGTTCTCTTTTATGGAAGGTCAGGAGAAATCTGATTGTTGAACTGAGTCATGGTGCTCTAAATACCAATTGTCTTTACTGTAGTGCTGAAGGTTTCTAGCAGTTAATACAAGAAAGGTCAGATTTGATATTCAAGGTATTACAACAAATGTTCAGAAATGTTAAACCACATTTTTAGATTATTTCTTACCTTTCTTTATATGTTACCTCTAATAATAATTACAAGAATGGTTCCACTATGCTGTCTTCATCCTGACTTTCATAATAAAAAGATCACTTATATTTTTGGTAGCAGGGGCTCTTAATTGTTTCTGATACCCAGTGTCTTTTAACACTACTTTGACTGGCAGGCCCTTTACTGTTAACTTTGCACTTCTTGTTGAACACCCAGGTCTATTAGTGTACTCAAAAGTAAAGAGCTGGAACCAAGTCACTGTGACTAAACAAACACACATTCTGTTCTTTAAAGTAGTTGTGCAGGATATTCCAAGGCCTTTAAAGAGTTTGTCTTATGTCTAAATTTTGAAAACTACAGAAGCGAATCAGTTTCTTACAGCTTAATCAATTAAAGAATGATGAGGCTTAAACTTTTTCTGCAAAACATTTTTCACTGATGGACTGAGCCTGGTGGAAAGAGTATTCTCAACTGAAAAGTAAATTCTAGTGGGATGATTGCCTGCTAAAATATGTCTGTGTGTTGTCTTTGTTCCCTAGCCTTCCCCACTATGGTTATTGTATCGCATATTGGTGTTGGTTTTCTCTTTATTCACTGAACTAATTATGAATTCTGATCATGTTAAATTGTTTATTCTTTTCTTTTGATGTTGCCTACAGATTACGTTAATATTATGGAAGCGTATGACAAATAAGAGCTGTCCGTGATTGCACCAGGGGTGCAATTGTGCAACTAACATAGTTGTTCTAAGACCATACTGCCAATGAAAGTCTGTTGCTTTTCTGTGTTGATTCTGGTACTCAAGGGTCACCTATGGAAACTAATATACAGCTTTGAAAACTTGCCAAGCAAAGCAACAGAAAAGGAATCTGATCAGTTTTACGGTGGATTTTGTTTCCCATTCACCATATAGCTGCATATGCCAGAACTCATACAGAGGGGAGCTGGAGAGAATGCAAGAGAGAGTAGGAAGGGCAAAGGCACCTTGTTGTAGCATAGTATATGGGGTCTGGCTGGTGTGGAGTTAGTTTTTTTTTCATAGTAACTCCATCCCAGTCAAACCCAGTAAACGGATTCAGACATCACCTGGGGTTTTGTGTATGATCTTGCAAAATGTGATTGTAGGATGCACTATAAAGATATGAAAGCTAGACCTAGCTATAAAGCTAGAATCACTGCTTAGAAGATGAAGGTGACAAGTTACAAGATACACTCCCTTTGGCAGTACTGCTGGCTTATTGCAGTTTCCTTTCCTGAAGGAAATATGCAGTTCCTTCTGGTGCCACAAATTGCTGACTTCTCCATTTAACATTTAGGTAATTGGTTGTGGAATTGTACTGTAAACAGGACTACCAAGTGATTACTTTTGGTTAAAAATATCTACACAAACCAAAAGGAGAGGGAGAGTATTTCTAAGTTGACTGACTCCAGTGATTTGGACTCTGGCTGTACTGTAAATATCTGGACTTGCATAGCTGAAGGGATGACAAAATGGACTGTGGGTGTGGAAACAATTGACTTGCGATGGGATGGGCAGGAACTTCTTAAGCCCACTCTGTCACTGAAACCAATATATCATATAAATTGTAGCATTGGCTAATTGGCAATTGTGATATACAGATCAGCTGATGATATTGTAGGTAAGGTTAATACAACTTAAGTGTCAAAACTAAATAGAATTAAATAAAGAACGCTAACAGCCTCTGCAAACTCTGTGGCTTTAGTCTTCACTGATGAATAAAGGTGATGGCTGCCAGTCTAGCACAATTTGAACCTAGCACACATTCTTCCTCAACTCCTTCCTCCAACTTTAAATTCACCTGTTGAGTCCATAAAGTTTATATAAACTTCAAAGTGATTGTACTCAGTTTGCGTAAGAGGAGTAATTGATTAAATATGCTATGAATGTCTGTTGCCCAATACTTAGTTTCATAGTGTTATGTATCAGGAGGAGTTTGACTTTCATTGTTGATAATCACATGGTACTTGGGAAAGGAAGTGAAGTGTTTGGAAAAATCCCAGCAACTGTGCAAACTGTGATCCATTAACTTGCAGTCTTGGCCTCTAAGCATAGCCTGCTTCTAATATGGCTGACTGGCATTCAAATTTTGAAACCTGTCCTGGCACTCACAATACGTGGAAACCATGAAGCTTAAGTAATGGAAAACTACTTCCTGGGGGGAAGAAAAAAAAAAACAAACCACCAATGAGGGGAAAGTAAGAACTACAGCTTGGAAGGTCATAAATACTGGTTTCTGATGGTTTCTGAAATACTGACCAAAGAACTTGCTACTTTGAGACAAGTGAGATGAAGTTACCACTTACTACCACCTGTTTCAAAGGCATGTCTTCTCTGTCCTGTAAGCAAGAAGGTTTGTTTCCATAAGGGTGAGCTATACCTTTGATTTGCAAATCAGACATGTCAGAAATCACTCATGTGACTATGATCAGGAAAAGTGTTAGGCAGTTCTTTATGGCATGAAATAAATCTTTAAATTTGCTTTTTTCTCTCCATTGTGTTACTTTCCCTCAGCTCTAGATAGCCCTACCCTCCTTCTTGAGGGAACAGCACTCTCTGCTGCTATCTAGAAGTAAAAGAAGGATGCACAACCAGAAGTAAGGGTAGAAAAAAAAAAAGGGGGGGTCTAGTAGGTTTCTTGCAGCCTGTGGGGTAAGGCAGAGCCACCTTTATGGTAAAGATCTATTATGTGCCTTGGAGGGTATACTCATGCTTAGAAATACTTGTCTGAGAATCTACAAATTCCTTACTGCAAAGTATGTCTAAGTGTGAGTGCACTGGCATATATTAAATGGTTGGCCTGCATAATGATAACATGCAGTTAAAGGTTGCTTTGCATGTTACGTTTAAGCAGGGTTTTAATAGAAGCCAGGTTGTGGGAACGCTATGTTAGAAGAGCCTTGTTGCTATGGCATACGAACACAGAAGAAGTAGTGGGCATTAGATTTCCTGTAAGCTCCAGCCTCAGCCAGGTGGAAGTTGGTCCCTACTGACTGCAGGAAGCCTTAGTTTATGAAGTGGAGAACAACTTACATCATGCATTCACTTTTACGGCTGTTAATGAGTGTTATAATTGAAATAGCTGTAACGTGCTCTTAATAAGCAAAAATGGTCTACTGCAATCTTGATAATGACAGGACAAATAGATTGGAAACCTGGGGAGTTATTTGTAGTTAATTGTTAATCTCCTGTTAGAAGGCAGAACAACTGGAGACTGAAATGCCAAGTGTAAATGGAGGCTCAATACTAAGAAATAGTGATATGCAAATTAAAATTCTGAAGCATTAGGCTTTTGCTCTAAATGGAAGAGAGGGTAGTTTCTGCTTTTAGCTTGTAAATGTTAGCGTTGACACTGAAGTCCTGTTGTTAAAATTTTGTTACTAGGGCATAGGTTTTCCACATCACTGCATCTCCTGCCTAAATCGCTAATGCATACTTTGCCCTTCAGCTATAGCTTAAAATGCAGCAGTCCTGAAGGGTCTGGTAACAAGTTGATCATGTTATACAGATGTTAACTTTGCCTGTTAAAAATAATTCAGACCTGGTCAGAGCAGAAGTTTGTTGAGATAGCTTAAAAATATGGCCAAGTAGCTCTATGAGAAGGTCAAACAGTTTAACCATGTTGTAACAGATATAATTGGGACTGTTAACTGTGCTGTGGTGTGACTGGGTGCAAAGAGTGCTTTAGAATGCATTTAAAACTAGAACTTCTAGCTTCTGTGCCTTTCCCAGTCTAGACTAGTAATAAGGTTAGTCAATTCTTTTTTTTTTTCCCCCTGTTTTTAAGATCACAGTATTAAAAAAGGCCAGTACACTTAAATAATCTCAAAATCTGGTTGTGTTTACTTTGCCAGGTTTTTTGTGTAATGACATCAAGAATCAAATCTTGTTGCTTCTTCATTTAGTGAGCATGGGTTTCAATGTTTAGTAACCAAGTCTGAGATTTGTACTGAAACTTCAAAAAGAGCAGGCCTGCATTTGACTTGAAGGGAATTGCCAGTATTTCTGGAGACTGGGCAGGAAATGTCAAGTTATCCATCCATCCAGAATAGATTTTTTTTTTTTACAGCCTTACATTATCGCTGTTATCTTTGCAATTTAAAACCTAAATGATTACCGAGTACATCTTGTACTAAAAGATAAATTGCTGTGCTCTGTTGTAGTGCATGTGTGGGGGAAACCAACAACCCCAAAAAACCCCAAACCAAACTTGTTGATCAAAATACTCATTGAGACACAGTTGGTATGTCTGCCTTGGTCACGCCAAGATTATCCCACTTCCCTATCAGTGACAATCTGTTAGGTTGAAAGAAAAGAAAAATTATTCTATTAGAGTTGCGCTAATGAACTTTATGTTCATGTCATACTGATCTAAAATGTGCTTACATCAGTACAGGTCATGATGTCTTCCAACTCAGAAAAAGCTGTAACAATGTAATCATAGCTATGCTTACACTATACTGTGTACCAAAAAAAAATATTTCTATCAGAATATGGAGATCACCTGTGGTATGTTTGGAGGAGTATGGTATTGTCCCAGAATCTGGAGTGGGGTTATCTGGAAAAATCATGCCAACTCAAATGACTCAGTACCAAAATAATTATTTTTAAAATGTTCATTTTCATTTTGAAGTCATATTTTTCTTTGAAGCCATTTCAGATTCTTTCCTTTCCTTAAATTGCAAACTAGTTGGCATCGTTACAGGAAGGTTTTTAGCACAATGTTAGCATCTGAGAAGTGCTGTTAACATGATAAATGAACACTGCTAGTCTGTAATGTAACACAGGCTTGGCGTTGTCTTTTGATTTGTTTTGTCGTTAATCATAGAGGAAAAAATGATTTAAAGACTTGAGTTTTAAAAACCAAGTGTCTTGCTGCAGAAATAGAACCCAATGGATGTTTTACTGTGAATTCTTTTCAAGCAACTTTTTCTTCTCTGACTTCAACTTTATGCAGACTTCTTGTGTTCTTGCTTTACTTAGCCGTGAAGACTTCCAGCGGATTCCAGAGCTTGCCATCAATCCACTGGGAGACAGAATTATCAATGCTTTCTTTCCAGAAGGGTGAGTTCCAACAGACTGAATTTGCAAGCAGGCACAAAATTTGTAGTTCGTCAGAAGTTTTGATAGGAGTGAAATGCTGATAATTAAAGTACAGAATTTGAATTTGCTAATAATTGAACACCTCGAACTTGTCATGAAATGTGGGTACATTGTTTCCTCAGCATGTTTTCATTTGGCAATGAGAAACACTTCACAACCTTAAAAGAGCTTTGTGTACTTTATTCATTGACAAACTTCATGTCACAGTTTTCCACTCCTCTTGCTATGCTCCTGAACACTTTTAAAGAAAGTCAAAGGCACATATGGACTTTGGTTCTTAAAGCAAACTTGTAGCAATACTATTTTATTCTAAGTAGTATTGCAGTTAACTAATTCAGCCTCAGTTTTCACCTTTTAGCTTCTAAGTGTGTCTTTCTTATTAGATCAGCTTTTTTATTTTTGATCACACTTAAGACATAGCTTATGGCACTTCTAACCTAAATCTGAAGAGATGATTGAATTTGCAGTACTGTCTCACTTCATTATACCTCTACATTGTTGTGTGGAATCTTGCTGCTGTTCTTGAACACATTTGTCACTACTGATTGATGAAGATTGGTTTGCCTAATTGAGTCATAATATCAGCTAATATCAGGCAGGGTTTCCTGAACAGAAAGCAGGAGTCCGGGAAGGTACTTACATAGCTGGTTCCCACAGGAACTCTAGAGAAGGGGGCTGGCTACTTGTCAGGGAGCAGTGAGTGATGGCTGCCCCACAAGCAGAAGGCAAGGGTGACAGCAAAGCTGACAAGGGCAATGTACTCGCTGACAGAGGGCACAGCACCTAGCGAGAAAAGGAGAGCAGGTCCAGTGACTGTTGTCATGTCAGCCAACAGTCCAGTGGTTGCCAGACAAGTTGACAATGGTGAAGCAAGTCTCAGGTCAATCCAGGGAATCGGGGTTCAGATCAGCAAGATATGCCAGACTTGGGCATGGGTGCAGGATAGCTCAGGTGAGGGTTTGAGCGTAAACAAAGCTTGCAGGCAAGGGGAGGGGAGCCCTCAACAACCCCTCACAGCTTGTTTGTTTATATGTCATACTTCATAACAGCATGATCCCAGGTTACAACTGCACTGTATCAGAGCTGGGTTTGAGCATAGGCAGCCAAACCCTGGGGAGGTGGGAGTGGAAGAGTCTGCATGATGTAAATGTTTTACACATTCATACTCTTTACTGAAATAAAGAATTTGCATAAGCTGTGCTAAAATTGACCTCCTGGAATGCTTACACAGAGAGGACCAAGTGAATTTCCGTGGATTCATGAGGACACTAGCCCACTTCCGACCCATAGAAGATAATGAAAAGAGCAAAGACCAGAATGGACCTGAACCACTGAACAGCCGAAGTAACAAGCTCCACTGTAAGAAATGTGAACCTTCCTATGGAACCAATTATTTTCTTTTTTGTTTTTCTGGGAAGGGGGTGAAGGGGCTTGGGGTCATCTTTGCAGTTGTTGCCTGTGGAATGATATCTTTTAATACCTGACTTTAAAATTAAGTTGCAAGCTTACCTGTTCAGAATGTCAACAATTGACCCATTCTTGTATTGGCATTTGGTGGAATTGTTTTGATCTTGGGTAATGTGTATGCTTTTCCAAATGTCTCATAACAGAAGTGTTTTGAAATGGTTTGCATCCAAAGTTATTTCAGATTTAGAAGCCACATCCCATATGTGAATGGGCTTTTCTGCTTCTTTCTCCAGTCTTCCATAAAATATAGTGCTTTTTTCCTCACCTTCAGCCGAGTACTTTGCTCAGTATTTGGACATCTGCCTACAGCATAAGAGCAGAATGCTCTTGCTTACTCATCAAAGTTGGCAACAGTCCTCAGAGCACTTAGAAATTTCTGTCATATCTCATCCAGAATATAGTCAAAGAGAATGAATGGTAATGTAAAAACGGTTGGCTCTGAAGTTAAAGGATTGAATGTATCTTAGTGGTAATTATACTTCCATGACTCGGGGCTTTGAAGAATTACATCTGCAAGCAGAGTGCTTCTGAAAGTATTCATATGGAGTACTTAAGTAAGATTTTTCACTTCTTGGCAATAATGCTATTCCTATATGTGGTAATAACACTTCATGGAACTAAACATGAATTTTATGGTGAATTAAAATTGTAAGATAATTATCTTAAAATAATTTATGAGTACTTACTGGGGATTGGGGGGGGGAATGTATTGTTGTTAGGAAAAAAATGGTGCTTGAATTAAACTGCTTTTTTTTTTTTTCCCTGTAGTTGCTTTTCGGTTATATGATCTAGATAAAGATGACAAGATTTCCAGAGATGAGCTTCTTCAGGTAAATAGCACAGGGCTGCTCTGAATCACTCCATGACCTTCTCTGTGACTTTACACCCATTTAGAATGAAGAGGGGAGTTACAACAGTCTCCTCAAAAGAAGTCCTGAAGGAATTTGGTGGCTAATTGCTTATCTCTGATTTAAAGCTTTAGATATGGTATAAAACTTTTTAGTCTCATTTGGTAGCCCAGACTATTCGATCAGACTAGGAATGCTAGACTCAAATTTAAACCAGAGTGCTAGGCTAAGCAGATCCTATTGGAAATTATACCTAAATATCCAATAAATATACTAAGCCCCTTAAGAACTACCTTCTATAACTTTCAAAGGTGCTTTTAACAGGACTTCACAGGGACAAGCCTTGAGGTGGATATGGTTGTTTGCCTGATCCTCTGTGCGTACTCTCAATAGAGTAAAACAACTCAAAATTGCAGCAAAGGTAATCAAAGTTCATCAGTGCTGCATATATATGAAACTAGGCTTGAGCTAGGAGTAATTACATACTACTAATCCTGGGAAGTAGACATGACAATTTGTGGTTCCTGATGTAGAACAAGGATTTGCTTTTGACTGAAACTGCCTTCTTCTATCTGCACAGAAAATGCCTCACTAACTGCAGAGAGTAATGGCAGTTATCATTTGACCATATACTTACAAGCTTCCTGTAGGCAACTATCTCAAACAGCAGATAGTCAATCAAACATTGGTATGTTTTGTGGGGAAAAAATAGACAAGCATCGGAACAAAACTTACTCATTCCTAGTGCCAAAGCATTCTTGTACTTCTGCCTCTTCCTGCTGCCTAGTGAAGAAGCAGGATTCTCTGTCAAAGGTGGTGACAAAAGGAAGCTGTCTTTACTGAAAGCCTTGATGTACAAAGGACAAATGAAAGTCAGTCTAGAAATTACTTCTGTGAAAATCTTCCAGGGTTGTTCTTGTATAGTGTTATTTTGGCAGTATACATGAGAAAACCAGCACAGAGAATACTTCTGTTCCTATATCAATAATGGTTTTTTTCTTACTTGAAAGCAAACAATAATCTGGGGACTTCTGTATGTTACAGGTATTACGGATGATGGTTGGTGTAAACATTTCAGATGAGCAGCTGGGCAGCATTGCTGACAGAACAATCCAGGAAGCTGATCAAGATGGGGATAGTGCCATCTCCTTTGCCGAGTTTGTAAAGGTTGGTAAACTACACTAACTTTTATACTGTCAGGGTGCTCCTAATTAGTCCATATGTTTCTTCATACTCTTACATAAGCTACAGCATTGAATATACTGCAGAATTGTCACTCTCTCCTTTTGCAGCCACGGCTTTCTACACAAGTAGCCTGACAAGCACAGTGACAACAGAGTAATAATTCTGCTATAATTGTGCTGATCAGATCTCACTTGTAGATTTTATCCATTAGTGACACAACTAGTATCAGTATTTAAGTTCCTAGCTCTAGTCCTTTGAACTACATCTTTTGTTATTCAGAAATAGGTAATAGTAAGGAGTCATTATATAGTCAGTGAAGAAAGTTGTTGGCTACCTAAGGGGATGGTATTGACAAGAGGAACCAGACTCATCTTGGAAGTGGACAAAGACAGGGCTAGGAGCAACAGAAACAAGTTGCAACATGGGAAATTCTGGTCAGCCTTAAGGAAAACTTTTTATCGAGAGGATGATCATAGGTGCTGAAGATGTAGAACCTCCTTCCTTGAAGATATTTAAAACTTAACTGGACAAGGCCTTGAGCAACCTGACCTAGCTGGCCCAGCTTTAAGCAGGAGGGAGACAGACTAAAAGACCTCCAGAGGTCTCTTCAAACTTAAATTACTCTGATCTTAGAACACTGAAGTCTACTGCCTGAAACAGCCTGGAGCAGACTAATGACTTCATTCCTCGGTGTTCAGTGAATGAAGTTGACACCCCCGTTTTACTGCAATCTGCGTTAGTGATGCTGTGGTCTTGATTTAAGCTCTTCAATGACTGCTCATGCCCCTTCCTCTACTCTGTTCTCCCTTCTGTTTCCTGGCCATGCATTCCCATGTAATCTAATTTTGGGAATCCAAGCCTTTCAGGGCTCTTGGCAGACTGAAGCTGCATTAGTTGCATTTTGGTTGATAGCCTTCTTCCAGCTTTAATGGCTGAAGTTTCTTTCCTTGGAAGGACCTTATTCCAGAATGAAAAATAGCAATCTCTAGATGAAAGACTGGCATGCCAAATTGAAGACATCCCATGTTCCTGCCCACTTCCTCTATACTAGAGTAAGAAACCTTGCAGGAGAGAAGTATGTACAGTAACTTAAGTAGCTGTTTCTGAATTTTATTGCAGGTTTTGGAGAAAGTGGATGTAGAGCAGAAAATGAGCATTCGATTTCTTCACTGATGGATGGAGAACCTATTCCTTTCTACCCCTACTATATAATGAATAGAACTTCATTTTCTCCTTAGCACCTTCCCCCAGAGCATTGCTACTGGTGCATATACAATACGTCTTCAACCCCTCCCTGATTTGTTTTACCAATGTGAACATTCCCTGTGCATCAGGAACAAAGGGAAATGGCTGCCATGCAACTTGGAAAGGAGCGTTGGGGTTTTTTTTTAATGTTTTCCCTCCATTTTTTTTACCCTTTCTCCCTTGTCTCCTTCTGCACTACTGTTTCAGCAAAAATGTCTCTCCTTATATACTGCTGTATAATCTACAAACTGATTCTTCTGAGCTCTGAATCTGAGACTGGAAAAAAGGGAACACGCCACAGAAGTGCCCTCTGAAACACTTTGGAGACAAGCATCTACTCAAATACTAGGTGCGGTGATAACGATTCACTTCTGCTTTCAGGAGCAACACCACATTATGGCTGCCTTTTTTTTTTTCCTTTCCTGTTTGGCTCTTTACATGCAGATTTGTTTCTTCCCTGCTTCCAAATCTGCCTTTTACTTGAGGACTTCTCAATTTCTATGGCTTAATTGTACAACTAGCACTGAATTCATGATGATAGCCTAGAGTACTTTAAAGTACTGTGAGTAGTTTTTTATTCTTTGTGGGATGAATTCACAGAGACAATGGGAGAATCTGTGGTGGAGACAGGCTGTGGTGTCCTCAACAGGAATAGGAATTCTGCACTAAAAGTCACTTAAATTGTTCCAGTAGCAGATGCAGAAACTTGTTTGTGCCCTTTGGGTAGCTTGCAGGCTTGACTGCCAGTGGACCATGAAGTGCCCTCCCTCTCCAGGTTGCTTTGCTTTAGGATCCCTCCTCTTGTCAGGGTGGTTTTGCCTCTGAAAGTGTAACCTTGTTTACCAGCGTACATAATGCAAGAAAACTATTTGTGCCAAAATCTGGATTTGTCGTTCTGTCACTGCCCCTTGGTAATAATGTCATGAAACATAGTACTGATTTTCTTTTTTTTCTCTTTTAAATCATAGTGGCCTGGATGATCAGTAATTACTTACATTTTCCAGTAGGGAAGTCCTGGTCTGTTAGACTTGTGTTGAGGGCCATAGCTGTACTTATGAAAGTTCTAGCATAAGAACCTAATTGGGGAAGTGTATTATCCCAAATATTTCAAAATATATTTCTATACAAATATCTTTGCAAGTATAAGATAATTAATACCATTAATAAAATGCTGATAAATTTGAGATATCACAATTATTGAAGATTCAATAGTAATATAACTTTCTGTGGCTAGATTGGCAAATGATCTCATAGTTCAGCTGGAGCATCCTACAGTCTGGGAGGTCCTTCCAATAAAACCAAAAAACCCTGGGAGCTTCTTTATTGAAGAATCAGTGTTATAGCTGCTTCTCTGTGTCATGTGTTAACATTTCTATAAATACTTACCAGTCTCAAATTACCCTCAAATGTGCATTTCCTTTTTTCTCAGTTCCTTTAATCATCACTGGTGTTAAAAAATTAACATGCAAGTCTCTGAAGGATTTTTGATTTGTTTTAAATTAAGGAATTGCAAAGTGAAATGTTGCACTTTATTGTTTTTGCAGAGTGCAGCACAACTCCAGAAAACAATGTAAATTAAAAACCTGTATCTGCACAAGAAATAATATAGTTTTATGACAGTGTAATGCAAAATAGGAATGTAACAATGTAACAGATTGAAAAGTAAAACAGTGTTTGTAGGCTTCGTGAACTGCTTAAAAGTAGGTGTTGCTCTCTTCTGGCTATATAGTTGTAACCTACAGTTGTGCCTTATTGTCCCAGTGAGACTGGATATTGTATTTATCAATCCATAAATAAACCCTCCACTGTATAAAAAAAACCCAAAACTATCCCTGTATGGTAATTGACTATCCTTTAATGACTGGAAAAGTTAAGTACCAGTAGAATGGTGCTAGCAGGCCTTACAGATCAAGTTTTGTTTTTTTTATAACTGAGCTTATTTTCAGAGTTTTAATACTCCTTCATTCTGCTGGTAGAGTAGAGGAAACTAGTGCAAAACATGAGCTCCAGAAGAGGACACGCGCTCATAATACTGCACTATGGTTCCCACAACATGAGCTTTACACCTCTCCATAGTTTATTTTTTTCCTCTCCCTGTAGTGGTGTTCTAATTAAAGGATATATAATACCAATGCTAGTTTGTGAAGTCTGTCCTTATAAGCCCCCACTTCGGAATTTTGTTAATGTGCTTTAGGGTGAACACAAATAGTCTAACAGGTACACAAGAAAAAAAAACAACAAAACAAACAACACAACTAAACCAATATCCAACTAACCCTCCCTCCTGCAATAAACAAAAAAAAAACCCCAACTATCGGAATGTAACTTTACAGTTAGCTGTACAAATCACATGGGAACCACTGAGTATCCTACTCAGTGTTCTGAAATCTGTGTATTTATCATGTAACTTAAAAGGTGGCGGACAGTAAGAGGAGTTTTACAGAGCTATGATCTTAAAATTATGTTAGATTTAAAATTGTTCAAAACTAAGCTGTACAGATATCAGCAGATCTCAACAAAGCTAATATTTTTAGCATACCTGATTGCTTGTAGAAATGAAATCTTAAGGCTCCTTTAGAACAGAGGTCATCTGTGAAGGTTAAAGTCTGGAAGAGGGATAAAATCTGTCTCAAAGACAGAACTAGTTAATATTTCATCTTTGTCCTTTAAAAAGGCAGCATATGGGATAGGTATTTGAACACAAATGAACCATTTTCCAGTCTACTGGCAAATATGAAGTAAAATCTATTTTCAGATCTGCACACTTAAGTTAGCTATATTGAGAATCTCTGGATAGTTGGCTGCAGAAATCTATGGTTACAATTGGTTTTTGTTAACTGTTAGAGTATTATGAAAATTACAGAAATTGGAGGTAGGTTTGATAGCTAATCATTAGTGAAAGGTGGCAAATGAGTTGACAAATGGCTGTAAGCCCTTTAGCTTAGCATCACGTCAAAAGAATCAGAGTACAGGATTTGACTTGTTAAAAGCAGGAGTAAAAATAATTTTAGTTTCCATAATTTTACAATGGAAAGTTACTTGAAAGGTCTGCTTTCAGTTCTTTCAAACTACAACTTTGGTTGTAAATAGTGCATGAATGTAATATTTAAGTTGGCAGAAGTGTTTCATTTAAGCTGACAATCTGCATTAAAACACCACATAGTGGAAAAGTGTGCATTAAATGGATTAAGATTTCAACTGAAAGGGCTTACAGTAGTTGTCTGTGATGAATCACGGCTAAATGGGGGTGTTTCTCCAGAGTTTTCTGAATGGGTAAGTACTCCTCTTCACGCTGTTCTATACGCTCACCCGTCAGCTTGAAGTGTAAAATTACCGCTGCTAAAAAATAATAATAATTCTTGCCGATGACACACAAACTGGCAGAATGAATAAAGGCAGTCATTCAGAGCAATCAAGATCCCTTGATAACCGCGCAGGCGGCTGTGCTGCCTCAGACGGGTTTCACACAGGCGGGGGGTGAAATGAAGGACGGGGCGCGGCGGCGGCAGCCCGAGCGCTGAGCAACGGTCACTAACGGTCGCGCCATGGGGCTCTTCAGGGGAATCGCTGGCCGAGCGGGCTGTGCCTGTGAGGTACGAGTGAAGGGGACGACCCGCAGCCTCCATCGACGGCCCCCCGCACC
>NW_009647046.1:4525518-4547200 GCF_000708025.1 Charadrius vociferus
GACCCGCCCGCCGCCCTGAAAAGTCTGAGTAACTTGGGAGGTGGGAGCTCGGGCGTGCGGCGGCTCCGGCGGGAGCGGGAGGGCGGCGGGAGCGGGCTGCGGCAGATGGCTGGGGGGGAGAGCCCGTCTCTTGCGCGGCGATACCCTCCAGCCGAGTTGGGAACAGCCGCCAACACGCTTTAGGTGAACAGCTGCAGCTGACAGCGTACGTGGAGAAGAGAAACCAAAACGTACCATCCGAAATTAGTCTTTTCATAGCACTGGCATAGCAATGGTTGTAGTTACTCTTCTGTTGTTGTTAATCATGGAATCTGTGTGCTGGATGGCTTCTGCTAATCTGCACAGATATATCCTTTTCTGATGTCTTTATGTCGTGCTGACACAGGAGTGCACAAAGGGGATGGCTTCCGAGTCATTTCATAAAACCAGAACGTATGAGTAATCTACAGTGCAAAGTAAGTTTTGCGGAGAGATTATATCGATAGTGGAATCGATTGTAGCCTCATGAATTCATGTGTTTGTTGACAATAAGATGAAAAGGACTTTACAGATGATGAAATGTGAAACTATTACTGAAAACACTATTTCTCCTTTCCACATCAGTAACAGGCAGGTCAGGTATGCCATGAATTTTTGAAAATTATTGGGGATTATTTTGTACTATAGAATGGTGCTTTGTTTAAAATAAAAAAAAAAAAAAAAGAGGAGATTTCTTACTGAAAGCAAAAGGATAAAAGGGTTAGTCACTAGCATGAGATTCTTTATGTTCTGTATTTGATAAAAATTCTTTAAATCTCGAGTTTGTTACAGAATTCTAAGTGACTGCATTTTCAACATGTGTGTCGGGTAAAAGTAAAAAAAATTAAAGTGGTTAAATGAGAAACACAGCTTTAGACCTTGTGGAGATGTGGCATGTTATCTTACATGGTGTAATAGTGAAGTAGTTGTTTGTAACTGGTGAAATAACTCAAAAGAAATATAAGTGTGTTTGTTACAACTACCTCTGAAAGCAGTAGCTGCTTATGAGAAAAATTTTCTAAGGAATGTTTTACCAATTTCATGTGCTATATTATTCATGTAGTAACTAATAGCATCTTATAAGCAACATAAGGCACAGTATGCTGCAACTGATGAATATTCCTACTTGTACATGTCTGTGAACAAATTGTTAAAATATGCCCGAGGATTTGTCTTTGGCGTATTACATGTAAGGATAATTTTGCTTTATATTATAATTAAAAGAATAATAGGCAATCAGTTCTCTTTCACGTGAAGTTGTACACTATTTTAGAATTAAGTAAATTCAATTAGACTGATATTTATTCTTAATTGCTTTGAATGCACAAGAGCTGTGAGAAGTAGTATCTTAAGAAAAAACACAAAAAATTCAGTTTTCTGTTGCCCCGGTGTATGTCAAATTAACTATACGCACTGCTTTGCAGTCTTGCCCACAGTGCTGTGAGCCTGCAGTGTGATCTGCATGAACAGGGTATGCATCTTATGGTCATGAACTGTCATTCAGGGCTGTCAAAAATTGTGGGCCAGCTAAGACTAAAAATTCTGACCAAGTCTGTGAAGAGTCTGGAGTATATCTTGAACACCTCCCATGTTCATTCTTAAAAACTATAAAAGGAACAGTGTTTGAAACCAGTCCTGACATGCTGGAGGTTATGTGAATGTAGGAGGATTTAAAAAAAAGAGGATTTCTCTAAAATGGGATGTGGAGGAAGGGATGATTCTGTGCCTAAACAGTATTCAATGAGCACATTACTACAGTGTGTGTGTCATGGAATACAAAGCTCAGCTGTAAAACAGTCTTCCCTATTTTCTCTGTTGCTGGAGGAGGTACTGTTACAACGTTTTACCAACAATATAGCAAATAACCATTGGAAACCTCATTGGAGAGAAAGGTGATTTTATTTAAAATAAAAAGTGAAACAAAACAGTCACTCAGGCTTGCAACCTCATAAGCAGCAGAATGTGCGCAGTGTCTGAGCTGTTTGTCCGGCAGCCAAGCGCCATAGCAGGGGTGTTTAAGCTGTGTGTCCAGCTGTCTGGTGCTATGTTGCTCATGTCCAGATACTAAGTCCAGGATCCCTTGTAGAGAACAAAGGACATCAGCTGGTGGGTCCTTACGTCTTCTGGCCTCTTCCTAGGCTGGCAACCTTTCTAGGTTTCAGATATGCCCTTGTGTACCCTTTTGGAGGTGACAGTGGTCTGTGTCTCTACCCTGTCCCACTCTGTGAATTGTCACTGCTCTTTGCCTCCAGATCTGGGTGTCTTCTGAAATTGCAGGGGGATGTGCTGGGGTCTTGATGACCTGCTAACCTGGGTGCTGTTAGCACAAGCCCTTCCGAGACCCCTGTTCCTTCTCTATGTTCCTTTTCTGCCTCCACACTCAGGCACTCCCTTTCTTTCCCCGACCACACTAGTCTTAGCCTTTCTTATTACAGTTCTCTGCATTGCGTTATAGATTGGGTTGTAGATACCTTTTAAAAAAAAGTTACCTAGAAAGGGAAAGGAGCATGAACACAGCTAATTTTTTTTCAGGACTGTAAGCTACTTCTGTTGTATTTTGTGTTTATGATTTAAGATTTTGTCATTATAAGCTTTCCAGGTTAAATTTGACACTTTTTAAGCCATTGGAAAGACCTCAGTGGACTTGTGATCTGTAGTTCTAATTCTGCTTTCTGTATCTTCGCACACCTCCACTACATTTTAAGTTTTCACGTCTTAGACTTTCTACATAAATCTGTTTCTAGGTCTTTCCTTCCTCGCCTACTTTTCGGGCTCCAGGGAAGCGGAGAGGAATCATCTTCATGTCCCTGTTAATGCCGCTCATGTTCTGGAGCGTTTGTGTGTGTGAGAGAGAGATGAAAGGTAGTATTTTGGAAAGCTAGATCTGATGGATCTGAGTTTTTGCTGACCAATCTAATTAAAACTAAAGGTACCTAAAAACAGAGTGTGAGGGCTGGGGTGAAACTTGGTAGCATAGCTGTACACTATTCATTTTAGTATATTTTCCAATTCCATTGTGTTGGTTATGTCAGAACACTGACCTTTTTTTCTTTTTTCCCCCATTGGTACATAGGTAATAGGGCATGTTGATTGATATAAGAAGACAAATACGACAATTTTTCTGGTAAATTTGTTTATGAGATGTTTCTTCATCTCTTTGGCTTTGAAATTCCTGAAGTTGCCTGTATCCAAGAAATTATGAAATTTAAAGTTCATGGAAACTAACCTTTAGTTACGGTAGACCAAGAAAAATATGAATGGTCAATAGGTCAAAGCTTAATAAAAATAATATTTCAGCTAATTTTCAATAGCCTTGATTTATATCCAGTTATATTTGAAAATTCTGTTGTACTAGTGTGAATGCCGCTCCCATAATCTATGAAAGTTGAATAGAAAGTATATCAAGCAGAACAGTTAAAAACTGGGGCATCCAAAGTCAGTGAACTTGCTAAAATAAAATTAAAATTTAAAAATATGGTTAAAGCAAACTCAATTTCAGTATTGGGTGAAATATTCCTTTGTATAACCTGCTGCTTTTTTTATAAGAAGGCTTACTTTAGTATTTAGTTTAATTTATTTGTAGTTTTAGAATAAGTGAAAGAAAACGTAGCTTTTCAAAGATTGACATTGGGAATGATTTCCATTACGATAAGTAAGTTTGGGAGAGTTCCTGATAACTGTTCCTTATCAAATTAATTGTTTTGTGAGTAATTTGCTGTTGGTTCCTCAATCTCTTGAAGTCACATAGTGCTTGGCAGGTTCTTGAGAGAGAACTTTGATAGGGAGGGTCAGAATTTACAACATGAGTATGGAATAACTACTTTGAAATACAGGGCTAAGCATCATCTGCTGACTGCAGATTTTCTGAAGGTGCAGGTCCCCAGTGCCTGCAGAAATGCTGTGTTGTGCAGGAGGGTGGAAGCTAGTAATACTTTGGTGAGGATACTGGGAGTTTTTAATAATTTAAATTCTGTGTGATGAAATAGTTCTGCTTATAGCAATGCATTATTCTTCCAGTTAGGTTGTCAGCTCAGCATCCTTGAGAACAGTGATTGTGCTTCCTTGCTACAGTGGTTTGTTATTAATGTGAAAGAGTTCCTTGCCTTCTTGGAGGCTGAAATTGTGTCCATCTCAGTTCCTACGAAACTGGAACATGTGTCTGTTGATGATGGCTTACCATAACAAGGTCGTTTATCTGCACAATTAAAAAGAAGTTTCAGTAGTGGTTTATACTTAATGCTTCAGGTATAGTTCATCAAGCATGGGCTGTAGGTTGTTCTCAATAAAGTAGAAACCAAGAAATTCCAGGGAAAAAAGGAATTCAGTATTGTGTAAACTATGTTGTGTGGAATGAATGATACACATGATTTTACTCAAGGAAACAGAATGGTTTCTGAATAAAAGCCTTTCAGGCGTGTTTTGAGTATATGACTCTCCTTCCTAGCCTGTTCTTAGGTAAAGTTTGCCTGTCCTGGGTCTTCCATACTTGGGCCCAATTCACTTGACCATCCTTTCCCTTAAACTCATATTTTATATAGAACGTCTAAAAATGTTAACTAATTCTTGGAAGGTACAGATAATTTTTTGTCTTGTGCGGACATTCATGTATGATCTGAATAGCTTCCTAGGTGTAAATTTAGTTTCATTTGTTCATCTGTTTCTCTCTAGGCTCACTGAAGGGAATGAGGATTGATCAAAAATAATGGTGAGTAAAGCCATAAGGTTATTTAGGTACTAAATATCAGGTACTAAACTTGACGGGTTTGTTGGTTGATAGTTTTTCCTTTTTCTTTTTTTTTAATCTTTTTTCCTGTCCAAAGAAATCAGTCATTGAGGTTTTAATTTTTCGTAGGATACTTTCAGAGAACTGGAATTTTGCCACAGTGTCAGCTTCCAGCTTGGGCTTTGCTTGAAAGAAGCTTTGATTTAACTATATATTCTGACAAGAATAAATGCTTTTAAAGTTACAGAATTCCTGTCCAGTGATGTCATTTTGCTCTGCTAAGAGACACTAATTGTGTAATTGTTTTAACTTGGAGTAGTTAATCTCAATAGTTGTAGTCGTTAAACAGTAGTATTGGAAGAAAGGTAACATACCCAAATGTCAATTATCAAATAGAAAAAAGTACATTCAAAATGTCTAAGGATGATAATCAGCTTCTGGAGTTTTGATTTTATTTTTTTTTTTTCCAGTGAGTGAAATAGATATTCTGGTAGTTAAGATGTGTAACAAAGTGCTGTATTCTGTTCTCAGCTCTGCCACAAACCTTTGGCATGTTTTCTTGCAGGTCTCCAGGTCTTTTTTTCCCATCTTCATAACAAGAACAAGACTTTTCCAATAGTGTGAGTGTGGATGGTCAAGCCTCACAATCAGCTGAAATATTTGAGTGCCTCAGAGAGAAAGTGATGGTGACATGTGCTCTATTTCCATTTGCATCATCTACTCGCTACTGCTAACATAGGAGTTGAAAATTGTCACTGGAAGATTATTTCTGAACTTGATCAACGAAAGGGTTAAGGTAATTAGAATAAGATGAGAAATATAGACAAAGAAAAGAGAGGAAGAGGTTAGAAAATGTGGTATATCCTCATGTTCTTGTATGAGAGAAAGAGAAACCAAAGAAAAAAATTCTCTTTCACATCTCTTGTAGTACAGGAGAATGATAGTAAGTGTTTCTGGCAATAGCTATGCAGGAGCGCACCCATGTTACCTTCCAATCCAGGCTGGCATCAAACTTAAAGCAAAAAAGTCATGTCTTAACAGCTGCTGTGACTAGGTGATATCAGTTGAGTGTCACTGATGAAAGGCCAGGAGATCAGTGACAAGATGACAGTTGTTGAATTAGGTTCACACTGTGGATAAGTGGGGAGAAATTAGTAAAAGTAAGTACCTAATCTGTGTGATTTTACAGCTGTCATAAGTGCTTTTTTCCTTTACGGCACTGACAGATTCATAGGTAATTAGGTGACAGTTTACGGTGTCTCTCTGAATTGTGACCTGCTACAGCAGAATATACTCTGTGTGCAGTGTGCATTCTGGTACTACCTCAACATTATCGTGCTATATGTTGGAGCCACAATTAAGAAGCCCCATAGCTAGTTAACTCTGGTATATTTGGGGATGCTTCTGAGTGAGCGTATAGTTCAGCATTTGTGTAGTATTTCCCTAGCCAGCTTATGGACATCTACAGTTAGTTATAAAATCTTACAGAGCAAGGGATTATTGCAGTTCGTGAAGCCAGCTAATTTTGTCAATTAGAGTCAGGCTTTTAAAGTAATGAACCAGTAGGCATTTTAATGTTGATTGCGTTTTATTCTGACTCCTAAACTACCTCTCCTGTTTTTTTTTTATTTTGGGATTCCAGATCCTCTCCTGACATTCAAGAAGAAGGTGGTCCTGTTGCTTGCTCACAGGCTGTGAGATGTGGATGTTTCTGTTCTAGCAAGCAAAAACCTGACCTTCACTTTGATGGAGCTGAATGAACAAAGATCTCTCCACTTCCTGTTTCAACCATCTGACCCAACATTTGATTCACCAGATGACTTCTCCCACAGGAATACCCTACCATTTTATCAAAACTCAAAAGCAGAGTAACAGAAATCAGCATTTGTTTCACTGAAGAAATGTCTTCTGTGCCAGCTCTTCATCCAGCTTTCTGCATTCTGTTTTAAAATGAGAAATAATTTGTAATCAGATGCGATTGGAAGCTGGTGTTCTTCACCAATATCTCCTTCTTTGTTTTAGGAAGGTTAAGTATTTCACTGTGTCATATTGGAATTCCTAGCAGATGAAGTGTCTGCATGCATTGCTGTGTCAAACTCTTGACATGTACAAAAGGTTGCAGCAGGAAAACCAGAACATATTTTCTGCTCTGACATGAGGAAGAAACTTACCAAACAACTGGGGACATCCCATACAGGTATTTTATAGTCCAGGACCCAGGCTTGACTTTGTAGATAGATGTCTTGATGTCAACTCACATAAAGCAGCTAATGCACAGGAACAAATGCAGAATCACCTTGTCTGTAGCGTGTAAATGCACTGTCCCAGTCTGTGATCAAAATGTATATTTGCATGTGTAAACCTATAGAAGTGCTGGGTATGAAGAGCTTTCACCAGAAGGAGAAATTACTCTGCACCATTTTATTTTCAGCAAAGAAAAATGAAGCTTTAAAGGCCTCTGGGGTAACAGGATAATGATTAGGTTTATGTTAAATCATTCCCTCCCTCTGGGTTTTTATGGATCCTTAGCAGCAAAAGGAACAAAAACATTCTACTGTAGAAGCGATGGGGCAGATTTTTTTTCTTTTTTAAAGAAATCAGCTTCTGGTAGGATGGAAGAGACCAGAGGTGTGAAGCGGCAGTTTATCCACTCAGCTTCCTTGGCTCAGCTTCAGCTTTTCATACTGCTGATGGAATCGGCTTTTTGATCTTTCTGTGACTGTGAACTGAGATGACCTGTATGTTTCCATCATCTAGGTAGAAACAGGCCCAAGAGAAATGGACTGTTGGCCATGAAAGAGGGGTGAGTTGAGAGAGATCAGAAATACTTAGGATAGGCCTTTTTCTGGTTCCTCTGACTCCTTTCCAAACTAAGGCGCAATCTGTTGTTCTTGTGTTTACACAAGATTCTTTGTCTCCATAATTTGTCATTATATAGGATGTTTTCTGTCATTTTGAGATGGGCGTGTCTATGGTTTACATGCTCCCCGCTATGGTATTGTACACGGCAAGTAAGATTTCTTGGCAAAAAACCCCAGAACTGGGATGTGTATTCTACTCGACTTCAAATCTAGAGCTCTTTTTAGTGCACCTTATTCCAAGCTTGTGATTTAGAAAATATGACTTACTAGCTTAAAATAATATTTTCAAATCTGGATCAAATAAAGGTATATAGATTCTGTTAATAGGTTTTGGGAGATGATAGCATTGTTGGGGGGGTGTTTTAGATTTCTTGATTTATTCTATTTTTCCTTTTAGATAACGGCTGGAGAGAGCCAGACAGCCTGAAAATGGCTGAAAAAGCCAACAACTTAAAACCTTCTTAAATCTTAATGATATTTTGCAAGGGCAGCATTCCGATATTTAAAATGTGGTGACATTTTATGGGACCAAGTTCCATAGCAGAGTAAGGACAAATGTTGATGTTGATCCTAAACTTCAGAGTAGAGTTAAGTATGTGTACATTGTAACAGTAAGATTTAATGACAGCTTTATCCATTTTTTGTTTCCATGAAGAAAAGATCAGACACGGAAGCTGAAGAGTGGTGGGCAAGACACTGTGTATCAAAATAATGCCAACTGTAATGAGCAGAGAGGCACACTAAAATTGTGCGTAACTCTGTGATGAGCTGTGTGATAGGAGTTACACTGATCTTGATGAGGCAACCACCAGCTTGGCCTGACTTCTTTTTAAGAACATAGGATTTTTTTGCTGAATATGGTCTGAATTTTCTGGCATTGGGGACAACTAGAAAAGCACACTTCCTTTTAGGCTCTCCTTGTGTTGAAACCACTGGGATTTAATGTAGATGTTTGTAGAAGCAGGATCCATCTCTAAGTGATGGAAATTACTGTCAATATCATAGGATTATAACTGGTTGGGAGGTATCTGGTATAAGAAATGTCTGATTTTTAGATCTGGGAATTTCCTGTTCTTCCTTCTGCCCATACTTACCCTTCTGATGTTAAAGCTAGCAGTTGTTTCTTGCATAGCTTGATGACAAAATACTTGGGGGACAGGAAGGTATTCTTGTTTTCTGTGGACATGTACAAAAGCTAAGAATTTGTCTGACTAAAGAGTAGACACTTTAAGCTCTTTGATTTCATTTTCCATAGGAATAAACCTAAACATTTTGTAACCCTGCACTGTAACAAAAAACCCCAGAATTGCTCATTTTTCCTGAATCCTATCCGTGATGATGTAACAACATTAGTTTTCAAGTTTAATTTTAGAACATAATGTTTTTAGCAGGGCTAAGGATCTGTGGCTTTCACAGAAGTAATACTCCAATAGTGCATGCCCAGAAGACCCCCATTGCCGTACCTTTCCAGCCAGCACCTTTATAAAACTGCTGTTAGGAAATGCTGCCTCAGCCTACTTGCATTTTCTTGGTCTACTTTTTCTCTATGTTGGTTGGAAATCTTCCCATGTGAAAGATTACAAAAACAAGGGGCATGTGCAATAGATCATATATATATACATATATATATTTTAATACTTGTGGACAAAATGATGTTACAAGTTGTTTGAAAACAACAAAATCACCAATGTCTTCCATTTTGAGATGTGTATAGTTCCATAAGCATTAGTGCTTTGTAGCAAACTGTAGTGCCATGTTAGGATCAGTGCATGAGCCTAGTAGTATTTTTACAATTTCAGAGTGACAAATTTATTAATAAACAGTGATGATAATGTAGTTAACAATAGAAAGGATACAATACAAATGTCACAAACATGGTCTAAACATGCAGTATCCTCCCTTTGACAATGGCAACGCTATCTTTAGAAATGGAATGCATTCACTTAATGGACTTCACAGAGTCATAGTTGACTTTTTGTTTTTAGTCTGTCTGTCCAACTGCAATAGTAAGCTAGTGTATGTAAGCGTCCGGAATTCTTATCTCTATCAGTGGGATTCTTTTCCTTTTAGTCTTTGTTGAAGGTGTTCTCTTCCGTGTGCAGCGTTCTTGATTTTATTATTACCCATCCTGTGATATACTCAGAAAAGTATGAATATGAGTTTGTGTGCATTTTGTACACATCTCTGCTACCTTAAGATCATTTACAAAATCTGTTAAGTAATTTATTTTTTCAGATCTGACTATATAATTGTTACAACTACTTAAACATTTTCCTCATTATATAATAAGTTAATGGTTGCAAAATGCTATCTGCTAATTATGCGTAGAAGACTTTTATCCATTATTGCAGGAATGGGGAACCTTTTTTGGCTGAAGTCCTATTGAATCTTTTAACACCTTTGGTGGATCCTGCATTTACAGACATCTTAATGTTAATAAGAGAGAATATTATAAGATCAAGGGCTGTTGAAAAACATTGCAGACTGTATCTGTGCAGCAGGCTATCTCTAGCCTATGGATCAGAGATTCCCCACCCCTGTATTATTGAGAATTCTATATCCTCTATTTTAGGTAACTTCCAGTATTGCTTTCCAGCTCTAAGCTCAATTTCAATAATTTCTGTCTCTCCCTCTGCTTTTTTTCAGAAGGAAAGTTTAGACCAGGGAAAGTCCAAATTATTTAGCATTCAATGGGCAGCTTGGACTGGTCAAATAAGAGACTGGTATGATTCCTGAGATGTGCGATGCTCTGTGGATGGCATCCTCTGATTTCCTAGGAAAAAGTTTTTTATTTGGTGCCGGTGTTGCTCTTCACCCATTTCTCTCTTTTACAAGAACAAAATTCTCTTTCAACTTAGAGAGGATACTGCATCTTTCTTTTCCCGAGACCTGCCTGTAAATGGCCATTAGGAGGACGGAGGGAATGGGTAGCTTGGTTTTGTAATTTTGATATGATATATCTCTAAAGTAATTAATCAAGAAGCATGTACTTTGATACAAAACCAGTAATCCGTGCAGAGTTGATGTATGTAACAGGGAAAAAAAGAAAAACAAACAAACAACCCTCTGCATCTAATACATTTCCAAGAAAATTGGACAGGTGGGCCATTTACAGCAGAGCTCTGGGGGACCTGTGCTGAGAGTTAGGTTCGATTTTAAATGGAAGTAGCTGTACCATTGAATAAATAGTTTAGTGCTTGGGAGAATCAATTGAAAAATACCTCTGAAACTGGAATGCAAAATAGCACAGTATGTAGGGGGAAGAATCCCTGATGCAAACAAAGCCATAAGATGATTTAATAAGAAAATAGAACTTTAGTAGCAATAACTGTTTTGCATGTGATAGTAAATAACTTGCATTAGCAAGACTGTACAGTAGACTAAGTGGGTAATAACCAAATAAGTTTGTGGCGCTCTGTGCCGCAGGGAGTTGCGTGAAGAGTCCCTTCCTGAAAAGATGGGTGAATTCCTCTTATGTTCCTCTCATTGGAGGGAATTTGGCACTTGAATACTTACTGAACCTGATATAAAAAAATAAATTAGCTTTGTCACATGTCTGAAGCACCGTCAATGAGTGCTGGGGGAAGGGCAGACAGTTCTTTTTGAAAGGATAGCTGAAGTTTCCCTATATTTTTTTTCTTTTTTGTAGTCTAGCACTTGCTCTGTTTCTCTGAGAAGAAACTAAACCTTTCCAAATACTGGTCTGTGAAGAGAACCTGGCTCTGAAGTTAGAAGCTTTTTATTGTGGGAAGTACTTTTTGTTTTCCTTGTTTAAAAAGACCAATCTGAATCTTTAAATAAAAAATTAGAGAACACTTGATGCTCAAAACATTTGTACATTCTGAGCACTATTGTAGAATTCTAAAAATGTTGCTTTACAGCAAAAAATAATTTTAGCCTTGCTAAACACTCTGTTTCACGCCATAATTGGTTTCTGTTGATGCCTCAAGTTCTGCAGAGGCAAGTACTGTGAAGCTTCTGGTTACACAAAGTGTTATTGATCTTCAGCTGTAGCCTCTGCACCCAGCAAAGTATTTGCTATCAAAGGGTTACATAAAAGAGCTGCAGGAGTTCTAAAATGTCGTTTTCATTGCAGATATGTAGTCTATATGTAGTCTATAGAGACATTATGGCCCAACAGATAATACTGTATTCTGAACAGAATTATTGCATCGGAGGTTTAGATCTGTCTGGCTGGATTTCTTCTAGAAAGCAGAAGTAATTTGGACTAAGTAACTTACAGCTGAAGGGAGGCTTCTAGTGATCTGAAATGACAGAGGTGAAGCCCTTTGGCTCTTCATAAGTTGATAATGGAACTGTGAGGGCTGTGAGCGTTTTACAGTGTAAAGTAACCAAGATAAGCATGAGGATGTCTAAATTAAGTGTTGGCTAATATGTAATATGTGTGTGAAAAGCTAATTGATCGGGAAGGTTGTAATCAGCTTAAATTCCAGCTATTGAATTATTGATAAAATTGGAAGCTGGCCATAGGGGACCTTAATTTGATTGTTATCTGAGTACATTAGAGAAATCATAAATTTATTCTGTCTGTGGTCAGCAAGTACATTTACATAATAATGAGATTATGATGAAAACCATGGTCATGTTCATACTTCAGAAGTATAAACTTTGTGGCTGAATAGAATTCTTCAAGGGTTTATTCATTCAGAGAAGGGAGGGAAGTCAAGACTGATGTAGCCAGGCAAGCTATCTGCATATTCTTCCCAGTTCAGACTTTTTGTGATTATCTCTATTCTGTGGGCTACTAGACTAGAAATAACTATTCACAGCAACAAAAGGAATCCCTTTGCCTTTCAGCTCTTGTACAGCATGACTTCTGCTCCAACCCTCTTGATTTCACTGCTTCTAAAACTAGGTGGAAATGTTAGATGCTACCACAAGTGGTATATCGAAGGTGTAGAGACTGGTACTGACATGCGTCCTTTAGCGGTACTAAACCCAGATGATACAAGTATATGCTGTTTCCATACCCAGTAGTGTGGCTGCGGAAGGTCTAGCCGGTACTCGTGTTGGTAATTGAACCTTCAGGAATTGCACCTTCTGCAACTGAGGATAATTGTGAAATTTGGGACAAAAAAGAAAGTCTTGCAATGACCCCTTGATAGTGAGTGAGAAGAAATTGTTACTGAGCTTTGGGATGCTGACACTTTACACAAGGATTACATTGTCAAGAGCTGGCTGTGTGTTTTTTGGGCAGAGAAGAAAAAAATACGGAAGAGAAGAACAGTTTTTGGTGGATAACCAATCTTAGAAATAACTGCTTCCTGCATTCATAGGGAACTGTCCGGTCTTCCTCCAAAACTAATAATCCTGCTTGCTGTTCAGGTACAGAGCTGCATAATGGCAGTTCAAGTTAGATTCCATTGGATTTCTTCTACTGAACGATCTGGCATTTTGCCCCTGTAGCTCTTTGAGTGTCATGCAGAAGCCAGCAGTTGAACCAGGCTGTCTCGTTTAACAGTGCGGAGCACTAACCATGGATTCTGACGTCTATTCCCTTTCGGTCTGCTCTGCACTTTCTCCTGAGTTTTAGAGAAAGTGTTGGTGTTCATGATGTAAGCAGAGCGTGTTTCTGTCTCTGAGCCTATGTACCAGGTTATAATATAGACAGATTCCCTAAGACTTGACAACATCTAAGGTTAAATAGAAGAGGTAACTTACTTCTTGTTTAGTGTGTCCTATGTAAATCCTGTCTGCTTCTCTCCACTTCCCCTCCAATCAAGTATGTTTGCAGGTCAAATAAAAGGCGGCTGGTTCGTAATGCCTTAGGCATGAAGGACCGCATGGAGAAACCGAAGGAAAGCGGCACAGGCCCACAAACCAAATCTTAGAGCTAGTATTCTAATTATGCATGATTCAAAATGTCTAGTGTAATGTAGTTATTACCAGTAATTTGAGATATGCATTTATACATAATGAAGCAATAGGAATTAATATACCAATAGCTTGAACTTCCTGCTTTGATTCTCAAATTTGGGTTTTTTTCTTTTAGAGAATGTGCTGCCTCTGTAGAGAAAGGGGCAGAATGTATAGATAGGGACAGAAGCATGGCACCAAAACTGTAAATCAGGAACCAGGATCAGCAGAACTCGCCTTCATAACCTCTTGTCTGGTTCATATTAGTGCCCTGAGCATGTAAAAAGCAGGGCAGGAACTAAGCATGTTTTGGGGCGAGATGAGGTTTCTCACCTGCTGCAGCTGTAGCAAGGAAAAGGGTGCAGAGTTTCTTACAAGGTGCAGGGGGGGGGGGGCAATGGGTGGAATAAAACAAATATTAAAAACAAACACAAAACAACATAAAAAAACCAAGTATCAGAAACCACAGACTCAATTTGAGTGTAGGATTTGCCAGAGTAGGTAATAGGCTTGGGTGTGGTGAGAGAAATTATTTGGAGAAGACTGAAATTAATAAGCACAGTACATATATTTCAGGTGTTGAATAGCTTTTTAATAGACAGTATTTTCAGGTAACTCTCTAGCCACATAGGCAGCTGTACTGAAGCATACTGGTACCAGCCAGCAATAATGGCACCTGCAGGAATGAACCTGAAAATACTGGTAATCTTGTATATTTTTTGAGTTCTTTAAAGAGATTTTTAAAAACAAAAAAAAAAGATATTTGATCACTGAAGGTCTTTATCTTCTGCAACACAGGTTGCAATAGTCTTTTTTTTCTTCGCTTATTAAATAAAAGGGAATTTGGGTGCCATCTTTCTGTAAACTTTTGGTGTGTTTTCTGTAATATTTTCCAAGTCTTTTAGTGGATAATGCAGTGAATTTCTGCTGGCAGTTTGCAAAATAACATAGACTGTGTGGCATAGCCTACATCACTAATACTTTTCCAAGTTTAAACTTGTATTTAAACAAGTAGAATACTAGCTTGTTACTGCAGCATTCCATACTTGTAGCTTAGCTTAATTTTGTAGGTAGGCTTAACTTGTGCAGAACACTTCTCCATGTACAGAGGCTCAGTCCTCTTTCCTAAATAGAAAGAGGAGGTGTCCTGGAAGAAGAAATTGTGTCAAGTTAACTCCTGTTCATACTTCACAGCCAACCATCCATAAAGCGCCGTGATTTGGGTTTCAAATGGGGTTTGTGTTTTTCTCATGAATGCTCTTTCTAGATATACAAGAATTGCCAAATGAAGATAGGAATATTATAAGAGAAGATAACTGATTTATGCTATCAGAAGTTAGACTAAATGAAATCCTTTGAGCCAACTTCTTCAAGCAAAAAGGGAATTTGTAAAATAAGTTTAGCCCAGTGGTTAACCATGGTCGTCTAATTCTCAGTGAGTATTCTTTAGAACACTTTGCATAGTTTTAAACCCTGTTCAATATATTTTCTTTTGTGTGAGGAGTAAGCAGCTGTATCCTTTGTTAATGCTTATTTCCCTCAATATAAAACCCAGGCAATAAGCTACTTTACTTTAGGATGTCAGTGAAGATAACCTCCTTTCAAAAAGTGATATAACAGCAAAGAAGAAGTATTAGTTACAGATTCTTAAAAATTACCTTAGTACTTAAACAGGCTAGAAAATACTTCTCATACTGAACTTCTGATGGCATGCTCACATGGATTAGTGGAGGAAATTATTGGTGTTACTAGGAACTACGTACTCCCATTGCACACGTTTTACATGGTACCAGTGAAAGAATGTCTCCCTGCAAATTCTGATGTTTTTCCAAAAGGCAGCTTGCTTTTATATCTATGCATCTTTGAGGATTTCAAGATAAGATTTTATTCTTTAGACACTGTAAAGAGGAACTGTTTAAAAATGAACTTGGAAACTCTGCACCTGTATACAAATTTTTTTAGCAATAAAGCAGCACAGGCTGAGAATGCACTAAAACTGGATGTGTCGTTTGTTCAGAAGACAAATTAACCAACTTATTACACGCTACACTCCACTTCTGAGATGTGTTTGTACTTGCTGTACCTTTGTCAAAACACTACAATTTGAGCTAAACTCACATATGCTTTGGGCCCAGCTGTTCCTGTAGACTTCAGGCACAAGAGGCTCTGACTTCTTGGAAGGCAACTAAGGAAAAATTGTTACTTCGCTCCTACTGAGATGGGAAACTTAGCAGAGAAAAGCTTTGAGGGTTGTTTTAGATGGTAGCAGAAAGCCTCTGTTGCTTGTACAGAATGCCTAAAAGTAATAAGCCCCTCGGAAAAGGGTTTCATATATGTGGATTGTTTATTGTTTTGGCAACTACATTTCTGAAAATTTCCTTCTGTGGTTGGCATGTCACAACTTTCCTTGCAGTTGCTGCTGAAAGCAGTTTTGGGAAGCGCAGAACACAGCAGTACGACACCACCTTATGAGGACTGTGCTGAAGAAGCCGTGGCTCCCAACTCTACTACAAGCTTTCCAAAACCTATTATGGATTACAAACCCTTATGGTAGCTTATAGAAGATTCACAGTATGATTGTTACTTCAGTAGCCTGTTCAGCCACCTTAATTTGTCTAACTTTTTAGTTGTTTTTGTCTTTAGATTCCAGAGAAGACAGATGCTGGTTGGCTAACGTAAGAAGGCCTGACATTGAGATGTGCTTTCTAAGTGCTTGGTATTCATTTAAATAGCGAATCCATCCCTCCCAAGCCAGACTAGCCCTGGTTGCCCTGAAAGCTAAAACACAGCTCTCAAGATGCCTAGTTAGAGGAGATTAGGTTCTACACTAGAATAAGAAAAACAAATATTCACCAATCAATTGTTGATTAAGAAGAATTTGAATCTGGGACAGGCTCTAGGATAAAAAGCTGATTCTTTCAGGAAAACAAAAATTTGTAAGCATCACTGAAATCAAAATGAACCCATAGGTTTAAGTTGATATCTCAGTAAATGTTCATCTCAAATTACTGAAGATAATGCATTTATTTTACGTTTTGCAAATTAAGGTGGCTTGCTTGTTAAAACAGAATTTACTTAGAAGCACATACTGGTGAGAGCATCAGCAGGTACAAGAAGCAATAGTGCTAAGAAAAACCATCATTTGGCAAATAGACATGAAGGACCACAGCTTGACTCAACAGAGCAGAGGTCCTCCCAGTTCCAAAGACTGGAGAAACGTAGTTTAAAAATTTACCAGCTATTATTTAGCACATACTCATTACGTGTTTAAATTAATGCTAAGTAATGTGAGGAACCATTAAATATTTAATGCTTCATAATGAACCAGGACCTAAGGAAGACGTTTTTTTTTCTGCAAACATAATCGAAGGAAAAGAAGTGGGCTTATGGCTCACTTGATATTATCAGTGATCCACATAATACACACTCCTGAATTTCAGCTTTTTTTTTTTTTATTTAAAATGTTTCTTCTTTACAACGGTAAAGATAATATATAAAACAAATGTAACTGACAGCTTTCTTCTCGTTTTAGGGCTGGACGCTTAGTGCTAAATTATCTTGCTTCATTTAGCTATTATACACAGGATAGATGTAAAATCTAATAAAGCACGAAACAGCCTTAATGCAGAAACCATAATAAAAGGGGAAAAGTGAGCAGTCCTGTTATCAACCATTTCTTAGACTGATGCAACAATAAAAGGGCTGTTACTTAGGAAGTAACACAAGGTGAAGTTTTACAATGGAAAACATTTACCTGAGATGGGGGGATGTTTGCACAGAATGAGCTCAGTCACAAGACCCCAGTTAAAGATGAACAAGCCCTTACACATAATGCAGAAGTCACTGAACAACACAACTTTAAAAACTTCTTGTTCTTAATAAAGGAGCAATCAAATACAGCAACTCCAAGCTTCACATGAATATACAGTGGCAACTGTTAAGAACAGCTTTCCAGTTTAGGGTTCAGGGTAGAGCTCATTTTAGAGAAGATAACACTTATCATTACGGGCAATGAAACAGATCTCACAGGAGTCTAAGTTTTACTTCAGGTAGTTACTTTTGATGCCCTGAATTTAGCTGTCATTGAAAAGCACTGCATTTTTGCACTGTCAAAGTTCTAAAACAAAACCAATAAAAATGATGGCATATAGTAGTAGAATTTAACAGAGAGAGCCCCTCCTCTCCCTGCAGGATGGCTGTTGATGTTCTATGTTATTACTTAATCGCAACAAACGGAGACAACCTGGAACCCTCATTCAGAAAGCACCACAGTTAACATAAGCAGTAGTGTAAGTACCAGCTGCCCATCTAAAGCCTCTGAGGTGGTGCGGCAAGAGGTGCCTTGCAGCGACAACTTGACTGAGTGCTCTGCAGCCACGAGGCTGCACTTCCAGAGGGCTTGGCAGGCACATGGCTTGCCCTTGAATTTGAAATCCAAAACCTTGCGCTCCAGCTAGCACCGTGCCATCCAGATTCATGCACTAAGCACACTGTGCAGCTTCTAGAACATGCTGGCTTGCTCCTTTTGCAGGCTGAGTACACAAACAAGTCTGAAAGAACTAATCAGGAGGCCATTTAGCCGTGCCTGGAGCTAATGAGCTGCTGGACCAACAGGTAGCTGCCATTAACACTGTATCTGTATGAAAAGGTAGGACAGGAGCTTTAGACCTCTGTAAGAACATTCAATTTATAATAGCTCCTCTTGAATATTGTCTTGTTAGTATGTTTTGTATATTTACAGGAACCTGATGTTATTATTTCAAAGGCTGTTTTTCCCCCTGAAGTCATTAGAATCAAAGTCATAGTTATACTGTCTCAGAGAGTGATGTGCTGCACAGGTGAGCTATTAATTTTTCCGAGCGTAACTTCAGTATGTCAGATTTCAGGTGTTCCCCTTAAGCATCGGTTCTTTCTATAAAGTGACAGATCAACACACAAACCTGTTCTGGTGCATTATTTCACCATAATGAACAAACTCAGCAGAGATGCAGAAACAACTCCAGCAGTTCTTGAAAATGGCATATTATTGGTTGACCCTGACTATTGTATATCGTCGTGGCAGGCCAACTGCATTCAATACAGAGCTTTGCCTTTCTGCCATGTTATTGTTTCGTTTCAGTTCCTCCAGCTTCTTCATCACCAATTCTATGCGAATGTGGAACTTCACAAGCTTTTCTTTCAGCTAGGAAAAAAAAAAAAGAAATAAGAGTATTAAAATGAGAGAGAAATGTCCTAACACTGGATCTTTGAACGGTCTTTGTACCCCACTTTCAGTGGCTCAAGAGCAGCTGACTTTCAAGATGGAAGATTATGCTGGGCTTTAATCTCTATACTGCACGTCCAGCACAGCCAAAAATGGGCACCCAAATCTTTGTAGCCTGCACTACAAAGAAGAGACAGATGGATGTGTGCCATCATAACCCCTGTCAGAGATTTATGGAAATACTCTACTTAATGAGACAGAGTTGCTGGAGCCTTACTATGATCAAGCCAATCTTTCCTAGTTAACTCATTACAAGTTTTTACACAGCCAGAGACCTTCTTTGACAGTATCAGGACAGACAGTTTCATCATTAGCTTAGGAATATATCAAAATGCTGTTTCCAGTGTCTGGGGTTTAAGTTGACACATCTAAAGCACAAGAGTAAAACTCTGCTGACATTATGTCCCCCCCAAAAAAGACCAGATTCTCACACTTGTTCTAGTCTACAAGCAAACTCTCTAGAATCACATAATTTGTGATTGCAATATTCAGAAAAATGTGTCTCAATTTTAGAAGTCTTGCCTGGATAAAATTTTTGGATTTTAGCCTCAGTTGACTTACAAAAACGCTCTGCTCTTATGATAAGATACTGGAAGATGACTGTAAAGAGGACAAAACTTAAGAAACGTCACCGGCCCATTTCCATGCTTAGAATAGACACTAAGAAAAAAAAGAGTAAGGAACAAGCAAGCACATAAATACTGGATACGCTGCCTGTCTCCTACACACAGTGACTTCATTTGAGCTATGGGACACACAATTTATTAAGTTAACAACTAACCAAGTTACGGAATATAACATCCAATTTAAACATCAAAGAGAAGGGAGGGTCTAGCGTTGTCTCTGAAACTACGAGTAAATACTACCATTCTGTTTTGAGCTTACATAGCCATAAATATAAATGTGCTAGAAACCCTTTCAAATTAACAAATTGCTATTTTTTTAAAATTCTTGAACAGTGACTTATCAATTCTACAGACAACACAAGTAGTAATACCTAGGCGAAGTCTGTCTAAACAAACACTGTTTTTTTTCTTTTCAAAGTGTAGAGATAAAAGGATAACAAACTTTTGCCAGAAAATTAGCTAGAACTGGATATGTTTTGCAGATAAGCAGTTCTAGAAAGTGTTTTGCATATCTCACGCGTTTAAGTCAGTCGCTGTATTATAAGTCAATATTTTCTCCATCTTATGAACTTAAAAAGAAAAGCAATTGTATCAATCTTTTTGGATTAATATCTAAAAATACCAGCATTTTAAAAATATTTTCCATATAAATTAATGTAGAAACCTTACTTCCCGTTGTTGTTCCTTCAAGGTCACAGCAGGAAAATTCACCCTAGAAGCCGCTATTATCATCTGGTTTTTTAAGAGATAACTGGAAAGCAAAAGGAGAAAGGGGAAAAAACCCAAGAAAACCAGTTAAAAACCTCATAATTGCATTAATTCTTTAGACAGATTATTTAAGATTATTTTAAAGCAGACACAAAGTTGTTGCCAAAAGCAGTCAATACATTATGATGATATTAAAAACATAACAATGGTTTTACTTTGAAATCATAAGGTCCTCTCATCACCAGCTGTAAGTAATTTACAGTTTCTATAGTCAAGTCCTCAGTTTATCACGGAACTACTTTGATCCCTTACGTTAGCTAAGCAAATCGGGAACTGAAAGAAGGAGATTTCAGTATTGTAAACAACTAAATTTAAACCTTGACATTACATGCAGACACTCAAGAAGTGCACAGCAAATCAAACAGGGTCATACCAAAGCCAACAATTTAAACATAGAGGATATTAAAATCCCCCACCAATGTGCTCAGTCAAAAGTAAAGCCACTTTTGTTAGCTGTACATTAGTTTAGTTGTACACCCTGTTGTAATAACTTGCAAATTCCCGTGATATCATTGACCATAAGAATATGGTATACTCACCAGAGGATGCTGTCCTTGAAGAAACAGAATAGGCCTCGGAGATACGCCAGATCACTGGAGGCAGAATAAAGAATGAAGCCCACGATCAAGCGACATGACCGACAGTATAATATCTTGTAAGCACTAAAGGAGAAAAGGAAAAATATTATTCAACAGAAGGTTCTGAAACTATAGGTACTGCGTGGTTGTCAGAGGACATCAAATCATCAATTCTATGAGGACAGCAAAACAAGACATAGTAACACTCTCTCCTTAAAGAAATAATGCATTCATAAAGAATATGAACATAAAAAGTCAGGCATGTTGCTTGAGAAATAATCTCTGGTAAATAAAATCACTGGAAATAATCACTGGTAAAGCAATGCCTGTGCCAGGTCATAGATGTGAAATTTCCCACTGATAAAAAGGATTATTGCTTCATGCAGAGAGCCACTCTCCAGAAAAAAAAAAACAAAAAAAACAACAGAAGAACAACAACCAAAGTCTTTTATTAAAAAAGTTCCCAGCCCTTACAGATTGTGGAATAGCCTTTAAACACCATTTAAACAAACTACTGGTTCTGCATGCCCTCAGGTGATATTTACATCCTTCCCATCAGACTAATCCCAGAGTTACCAAACCTGTTGCTAACTGTAAGCTCAGGAATAGAGCAGAAGTTATTTATTTTCAGTATTAAAAAAAAAAAAAACCAAACAAAAAACCCCAAACAACCAAACTCTAACCAACCGAAAAACAACCTCTAAACAGAGCTGCTTTAATTTCGGTAACACATCTTTTAGGGAAGGCACAGGAAAAAAAGAGAACTAAAGGTTAGGCTGCCTTTTACCGCACCGCTCAATCGTTCCTCTCCCCCAGCAAAGGCTGAAGCAGCAAAACTTTTGATTTTGACCCCAAAAAAAACCCAAAACAAAACCTACAGAAGGTTTCTCCATCCGAAACGATGGAGCTCGGGTACCAGTTCACCGACCCCGCGAGAAACCCCCGGGCACCACAGCCGGCTGCCGGCT
>NW_009647046.1:4548203-4571333 GCF_000708025.1 Charadrius vociferus
GCTGCCGCGGTGGGGAGGGAGCAGCGAGGGGGAAGCTCCGGGTTCCTGCCCGCCCTCTTGAAGAACGGCCCCGGCTCTGGGGCTCCTCCTCTGCCCGGCCGCGAGCTGAGGGGAGCGGGTGTCGTGTGGGGAACGCTGCGCCCCACAGGGTCCGCCTGCGGGGCGGCAGGGGCCCAGGCCGGTTAGCGCTTGCGTCCACGACGGGTTTACCCGTCGTAGTTAAGAAGGAGAGGTTTAGGCGTTCACCGGTCTCTTGGCCAGAGGTACGGGCTCATGGCGGTGGCCTGTGGTGGGCACTGCCCGTAAAGCGCTCGGCAGCAGTCCGGCTGCTACAAGGCCGGTGGGAGAAGGTGTAAAGCCTTAAAAGAAAGAAGATCCACGACCTGGGGTGGGCGGAGAGACTCACTGTCCTGACAGGACTAAGACTTCTACTTGGGGTTTTGGTTCTGAGCTATTTTTGTTCTTAAGCGTCTAGTTCAGGTTGTTTTTTACGCTGAGCTTTCAAATCTGGTATTTAAGAGTCCTAAAATAACAATGATGTAGTTTTGTTGTTGTTACTTTATTACTATTACTGTTGAATATATGCAAGGGATGAAAAGAATGCTTTGCGTGTAGTATGGGCAAGACAGAAGTTGTTGCAGAAATTTGGCGCCGTTTTAATTCGTGTTCAGCTACTCAGTGCTGCTGAAAACACTCCTTCATCCTTGAACTTCTAGAAAATAGATAGACCGGAAGAAACTGCTCAGGGAAATCTGTCTTTGTGCCTCTGTGGGGAAAACGCTACATGTTTTCTGCAGCCTTAAGCACTTCCTCTAGATTGACTGTCTTGAATGAAGCTCTAGGCATGCCTTATTCCGTTGGATTCAGGAAATGTTCTGCTTGTTTGTTGGATCAATTTATAAGACACTAGTTGGGTTTATACCGTTTTTTGTTTGATGACTTAATGCAATATTTGGTTCATATGTCGTTTTGATTTCTCTCCAGGCAGACAAATTGTTGAAAGCACTGAATCAACACTTCCATGGAGCAAAACAAGAAAACAAAAACGTGGTAATAGATGATAAATCAACCTTTTTTTTTTTTGAAAGAGATATATCTAACTTTGTAACTGGTAGAGTGGGGCATGTACTGAAGGTTGCTTTTACCATGATGTGAACCGTGATAAAAATACTTTTTTCCTAATAGTGCCTTTAGTTTATTGCACTCGTGTACTGATAGAAACAGATGTGCTAAGGCTTTGAAGTGAAGTTCTATGACCCGAAGCTGATTTCCTTTCAGCTGCCAAAATTAACAATGAATTTTTCAGCATCAGTATGAAATTATTCTCTGTGAACACTAACATTTAATTTCCATTGAACAAATCTTAATTCTTACCTGTTTAGCTCCAGACACTAGCCAGTACCAAATATAAAAATGATTTATTCATTTTGTGTGCCTAGATGAAAGGGAGTAGATACTCATTGGAACGCATTTTGCATCTATTACAATTTACTTGCAGTGAATGTATAATGAAAATGATGTAATTGTGATGTTTCCTTTGTTCATCTCCCAATGTATTGGTTTTTTGAGTTTTCTATAAGCAGAATTATTTCATTGGGTATGGTAATGTTTTTATGTTTTTGATAGAAAGTGAATTGGTATCTCCTTCTTCTAAACTGTATTTCCCTTTAAATGCTTCCTTTAAAATCTTCTTTAAAGGTTTTGAGGAACTGGTGTAGTACTTGTCAGCTTATTTTTAATTTTCACAAGCGTTGAAGAGGCTCTGATTTTTTTGAAAAGTATTCTACAGAAATGTGTAAATCTGGGAGGGTCACAGCATCATGCAAGTCGGATTTCAAACATAAAGTACTAGTTTTTTTTATAATCTTATTAAAATGCCATATAATAAAACAACTCCAGGACTTCTTTTTAAAGGCTTCAAATAATGAGTTGTTTAGGGAAATCTAGATACTGCCAACTTCCTGATTACTATGCTACTAAATGGTGTGATGCTACTGGTATTGCTCTCTGTGAAATACTTTTTCCAATAATAAAATTGAAACTGTCTCTTCGGAGTATTTAATGTATAGTTGTGCCAGATGTGTTCCACATTATAGTATTTTTCTGCTACAGGACTCTGAAAAAAGTGCATCTGCTGCCACCGAATTGGATGAACTGAGCAATCAGGAGGAAGCTATGCCTCATTCAGTGTGTTTTGTTACAAAAAGACGTGGTAAAGAAAAGAAAATAACCAGAAAAAAGAGGAACTCCAAGGAGGAAACTAATACCAGTGAAGAAAATACAGAGCTTTCTAATGAGAAAGAGGTGATACGCATTGGTTGGTTTTGTGTGCTGGAGGCCCAGCCCCTTCCCTTAACCATAATTTAAACACAACTGATTTTTTTTTTTTCTACCACCATTTAGCAGGTGGTGTACATTTTATTTATGTGTGTGTGTGTGTATATATATATATAAGAATTTCATATGCACATGTTCTGGTACTGGTCTTCTGTACTTTTGTAGCACTTATTCTGTCTATCTTGACTACATGCTATTCCATAATGAACAGATATTACCTATTAGTCATTATTTAAAGGAAATAAATTAATTTCCTCTAAGAAATATACAACTCCAAACACTTCAGCTGAATATGACACTGCTTTCAATAGTTCATCATAGTATTCTGAATATTAGACTAGTTTCAAAAATTATCTAAAATAAGGCTGTTTTCACTTTCTTTTGTATAGAAAAAAAGACAGAAATTGCATGATTGCCTAAACCTCATAATTTTTCATTTGCATTCCTCTCAGTGAGTTCTTTATTCATGGGTTATATGACTGAGGGAGGGGAAGTTTCAAGGTGAGATGGGGGTAGAATTATTTTTCTCTAGAATTGCATGCAAGTAGTAGGTGAATTAAACTGTGTGAAAGACTTACTCATTAAAGTTAGAGGAGGGAAATGAGGAGTGTTAGTCTGTTAGTGTTAGAGACTTGTACAGTAATCAAAGCTACAACAGCAAAAAGTAACACAACTAGGGAATTTATTTTTACTGGCAAATAATTAACTTTTTTCAATAAAAGCAATTTTATACTAAAATGTTAAGAGCTGTGCAGGTAAAAGCTTTCTAAGATAGATCTGTTTGTGAAACAACAGGTTAAGTATTTCACAGGTTAATTCAGGTTGGACTTCAGCAAGTCTCTTGCTCAATCTCCTAATCAAAGCAGGGTCAACTATGAGGTTACACCACAATGCTTAAGGCTTTATCTAATCTGATATTGAAAACCTCTAAGGATGAAGAGAACAGTCTCTCTGGGCAACCTGTTCCACTGACTAACTGTTCTCAGAACAAAAGCCTTTCTGTATATCCAGTCGGAACAAACTGTTTAAACGAAGTATTTTTAAAACTGCAGGAGCATTCCGAAATGAAAGAAAACGAAGTGCCTTGGGGTGATCATGAAAAAGGACAGAAGGTATTCCAGACGGAGGAACAAGTAACTAAAAAGAGAGCTATTGAGAAGCCAGGGATGGGTGTTGGTCAGAAAGAACAACCAGAGAAGACCTCTACTAAAAGTAGCGGAGATGAATGTAAGTACAAAATTCCAAAAAAGAAAAAAAAAAAGAGTTTAGTAATTTGTACTAATTAAAATAACCAAAAGGTGCATTTTATTGTGTCTGCAAAATTTGGGTTTTTTTTGTGGTGTGTCTGGTGATCAGTACCTTATTTGGGGATAACAGAAAATATCTGTCTCACAGAAAAAAATCTGTCTTGTTTGAGTTTGTGTACTTGTGGATTTGTGTTACAATATGCTGAACAAACAAATTCTGCAATGTAGGAATTCTGATGGCTTTTACTTCAGATCTCTGGACCTGGTGCTTTTAGTGAAGGATTTCTCAAAGGTCTGAGTGAACTTGAGTCTGGCACCTTGTTTAGGGTTAGTGCCTTTTATAATACCCCTGAGATTCTACTCAGCTCCTTTAAAAAGTGGCAAGAAAGGGACAGCTTCCTTCCTTGTGCTTCATTTTTCTCTTCCTACAGATGAACAGGTTTTGTCATTTTCTTCCTAGGAGTAAAATTAGTAGACAGGACACACAGACAGAATCCTTTATAATTTGTTTAAGCTGCCTAACAATATCTGAATGTATTGCAGTGGACCATTTTTCTATCTGGTGGCTTTTTCAGACATTCAAACATGATGCTGCTGAAAATATGATTTTGTTTTTCCCCCGCTCCTTTGTGGATGCAGCTGACATGAGGAAATGAGTCTGCCCAATCTGATAATTTATTGATATCGTGGATCTGTCAAATAAGATACATACCATTCTTTGCTCCTGTTAGCTCGAGAACTACGTACACTTAGTCTGTATTATGAATACTGTTGCGGTTCAGTAGAATTTACAAGGACATTCTTATTGGAGGCCATTTATATTTTTTTAAACTAATTTAGAAAATGAGGATTTTGAATGAAGGTTCTTTTAAAAACAGAAGCAATAGAATATGTAGAGGATGCTGTTGTTGAGGCAGCATTCACCCTGACAGTTGGCACAGTACTCATCTCTTCCTATAACTGTAACTATAAATATCCATACTGCTTTCTGGTTTGTTTGTATGGTTTTGTTTTTCTTCTTTTCAGTGACGTCAGACAGCAAGAGCTGTGTGACAGAAAAATACTATGTCTGCATTTAATGTTGAAAAGTTGATTTTTTTAATTTTTGTTTTTAACAAATATTTTCAACAACCCTGCATTATTTGTTGTCAGTGAGGATTTCTTTCCAGTACATTGAGGTCATCCAAGTTTACTTTAAAGGGGATGTGAATTAATAGAAAAGACAATGTTTGCTTTTGATATGCAAATATTGAACTCTATGTGAAATTTTACCTGATTTTTTTTTTAATAAAATAAAATTAATCACTAAAATGTGAACATGAGTTTAATACTATACCCGAGAGCAGAGGTGATTAAAAGAACTTAGACTCTGTATATGTATATAAGGAAGTGGCAGAAAAGGGGGCCAGAAGGTATTTCTTCTTTGTTATCAGCATTTGAAAAACAGTAGCTTATTAAACAGATCAAGACCTGTGAATTCAAGGTTTTTGCTTACCACAAGCATAGTTCTCCTGTTAACTTCCCCTGTAAAATACCTTACTATCAAAAGTTAATAACCTAGTATGACTGTAAGGTTCATGCTGGGCTTGTAGTTTGTCAAGACATGCTGTTACTGACATATTAAAAGGCTTTTGGGAGACTTAGGACATATCTATTCCAGCTGATGTTTTTATTTCTCAAAACCTAAGCCCACTTTGAGGAGATAAGGTGTGTTTTGGAACAAATACTTTTTAAAAAGTTGTGATGATATTAAAATGTTCTCCAGGAGTTCTAACAATTTTGTCTAATCTTACTGTACCAGGTGATGCTCGTCATGCAGGAGGGAAGATCCCTTTATATGTAGGCCGTGCATCTAGGTCTGGGAAAACGGGAATGAAAGCTACTACACCAAGTAAGATAACCTCCTATCTAGACATATCGTCTCTGTGTAAAGGGAGACTTGACTTACGGGTTTTTTACAACCCAAATTTCTATTTCTGCTTGAAGAAGAGAACATCCTCTCTTTAAAAAGCAAGCAAACAAAAAAGTTCCCAAAGCTTACATTTTAAGGTATATCTTCCAACTTGTAAATTCACAGTAGTAAATGACTCGCATGTATGTTATAAAACTGGTTTATCAAACACTTTGTCTTTTGGATATACTACTGGCATCCACAATTTTTAAAACAAAGTTCAGGAAGACATGCTATTGCTCCCGTTTGTTTAGTTTTCACTTTATAAATGCTACTGTTGGACTGTAGTGCTACATAGTAGATCGTTTTCATCACTTTGTAAAATATATTCATTCACTTAAAATTTGGAAGTATTTCTTTTTTTCTTTAACTGCAGAATTTGGAGGTTGGACTAGATGATCTTTAAAGGTCCCTTCCAACCCAAACTATTCTATGATTCTATAATTCTCCAGAACATACAGCAAGTAACTGGCTATGTCGCTGGTGAAGTAGATTCTATTTCATACTGTTTGGTTACCTGTATGTACACAGTCTTTAATTAGAGGGATATGAGGTTTGGTGTGTGTGGTTTTGTTTTTTTTTTTTAATTTTTAGGCCATAATGATAGGTGTTGCAAGATTTTTCTATTAAGCAGTAAACTTCCTTAGGAGCTTATCAGATATGTGACTTTTCTTATTTTTGGAACTTCTTAGACTTTAAAAAGTTGCATGAGGCTCACTTCAAGAAAATGGAATCTATTGCTGACTACATTGAGAGGAAAAAAAAAATGATTGAAAACTGCAGCAGTTCTCTCAACGAAGTCAAGGTAAGTGATAACACAGGAAGATATCCATTGTTCCCATATTCATTTACCTTTACAGCCTCTCTGTAAAAGTCCTGTAGAGTCTCTTGAGAGCAGTAAGTAGCTGGTCATGTGCACATGCAGTGGAATGTTATGATCAGTGAAATTTAAATGCAGTCCTATATAACTGGTTATACTTAGTTATTTGTATGTAACTTGTGTGGTTATATAAGTTTGTATATATTAACAGTGTATGGCCATAAATAGTTATAGGAACCAACAAATAACTTGTCGGTTTTAAGTAAAAATAATTGTCACGATTACTTTTGTGAAGGATCTCCTGGAGCTTTTGTGTACAGCTGTTTGAATTGCTGCAGAGCTTAACCAAGGGGATGGGTTATTTTTCAAAGAGCGGGAATTAAATATTTAAGTTCCTTTTTTGTACCTTAAAGAACCATTGTCCACTGACTGCATATGACTTTCCTTTAAAATATATGCAATGCACGTTGTTCTCAGTGGCCCCGACTCTGAGGTTTTGTATTTCATGCTTGCATGGGTGAAAGCTGCTAACAGGGCCTCTCTCTGAATGTGGCAGACCTTAGAAAAGTGACAGTAATGTGTCAATGAATACAGGAATTAATATGTCAATGGACATATCAAAACAGTAACACCGAAACTCCTGAACACTATGTTTCTCTTTTCTATGACATGCAGTGTATCAATGTATGCTTAAGACAAATTACTTTTGGCAGGTGTTGGCCAAAAAATCAAATCATTTAAGAGCATCAGAAAAAGGCACTCCACATAACAATTCCAAGGTATGCGTCTTCAGATCAGTTTAATAATAATAAAACTACTTACGTTTAAAATACGCTTTTAAAGGAAAAAAGGAAAAAATGAAGAGACTGTATGATTCTGACTCACTGTGTATTTTCCCTTCCCCTTCTGATTAAATTTTTCTGATAAATTTGTAGCAAAGTGTGTTAACTCATGATTTGCTTTTCCTTAGAAACAAACCAGTGGCAAAACATTTTTATTCAGCCCAAATCCAGAAAGAGGCAGATTCTCCGCCACCCACACTCCTGGTAACGTCCGGCGCTCACCACGCAGTTCTCTGAGCGCTGCCAGCCGAAGCATTTTATCGAGGAAATCTTCATTTAATCCTGTCCTTTCAACAACGAAAATGAATGTCAGGTAAGAAGAACAAAGCAAAACTAGCAGTGATCAATTTGGTGTGATACACATGACATGATTAATCGACACTAATTGTGATTTGACTACGTTATTTCCATTCCAAACATGAACTACATGAGACCAATTCTGATTACTGACTTTCAGAGTAGCTTCATGGCTGGTTTGAGCCTTACTGTGCTGTTACTGTCTTGATTCTTCATTTTGATGTCTGATGGTAGAGGAATCTTGCCTCTCTTTCAGCTTTCATTTTGCTAAATCAACCAACCCAAATTATTTTTTTTCTCTTACTGTGTTAGGTTTTCCATTTTTTCAGGCAACCTAACAGTGTTCTTTTATATCTGAATTAATTTATCTTTGAAATTACTTAACCAGAACTGTGTGCAGTATTCCAGGTGAGTCTTGCAATGGAGTTGCCATTTGGGGTTTTTTGGGGTATTCTCTTTTCCTTTTCTCCACCTCATCCACCCCTCAAGTCACAGCAGGGGCTCGTTTTGTGATTGAGCACTCTAAGCAGATTGTTTTTAGTGGATGGGAATCAAGTTGACACCAGAAAGTTGTGATGAATTGCTAAATGAATGAGCTCATACTCAATGCTATTATTAAACTTCATCTCATTTCCTTTTAAAACACCACGTGCACCTTTGTTATTCCTACTTGCTAGTAATCTCATTCTCTGTTATGTTAGTATTTCCCAAATTTTTGTGATTGGTAAATTTTTTTTTTAGCTTCTTACTGTTTTTTCTGAAGTCTTAAAAAACTTCTTTTAAAAGAAGGAATCAAAAGCACATTCCATATGGTATGCCAATGATAAATGCCCTTTTGCCCAAGTTTCTAACCATTGTACAAATTCAACTTTTTTCAGTTTACTAAACTTTCCACAGCGACTGAGGCTCAGATTTAGACATTCTATAATTTACCCATATCCTTTTTTTTCCCCCTGCTAACAATACTGTGTTAATCTCGCATCTCAGTTGTATTGCTTTCTATTTTTCTGATAACCTTAATTTCTCAATTTTTGCATGGCAAGATTATAGCTGCTGGGACATTTTTGTCTGTGAATTAAGTGGGGGGTGGTGGTGTTATTACTGTGGTAGATACTGCAACTTCTAATATTGACAACTGCTAATAAATAATTGTGGGACTTGTAATTTTTGCTATTCAAAAGTCAAGATTACAGATTCCTTGTGAAATCAAGCTCATAATCTCACTGGCTTTGTTCCTACTTTGAATGTGCTCTCTTTGATTTCAATAGATAACAACAAACAAAACCAGTATTCTTTCTGCCTCTGGCTAGATAATCTTTGTCTTCACTGCAGCCTTACTTGTTTTGGTTTACATATTGCTAAGAATCAATACTTTTAGAATTTACTTCCATTCTGTTTGTCCAGAGATGTCCTGAGGGAGATCTTCCAAGCTGCACTTCATCCGTAAACCTCCTCAAAACTGCTTTCTTCAACACTTACTCACTTCTGTATTTTGCAGGCTTTCAGCTTGTTCTCAGTCCCTTTTTGATAAGGATATTGCTTCATGCAACATTTTGAATTTTCTTTCATATGTTCGTCACATATACATTAAAAATGTGTGTGTATATGCATACATACATACAGCACCTGTGTGTCTTGGTATGCAGGTAACTTATGTGTTTTGACTAAAATTTCCAGCTTCTTCCTCTTGTAGATCTGAGTTCTACAGTTCTGTTAGTTAATTTTCTTTTTGTTTTTCTTAATTGGAGTTTTCAAATTAACAGCATTTATATGTAATGTTTTACTACAGAATCCAAATCTAAAGTAAATCATATCTGTTGGTAAAGAAACTTACCAGCTTATTACATCCAAACATTTTCCTTTCCAGAATAATAAAGTCAGTTCTTTGTAATTCCTAATATTACTTATGGCTATTGATGATGATTCATGACTTGAAGGACTGCCAGCAGAGGTATTTTTCGTGCAGTATATGCATAAGCTGTAAACATTTTATACACAGGAAAACTTTCTACCTGTAAGAAAGGTAGAACGCAGAACGTCCTGCATTCTGTCACATTGCTTGCACTCCTCATAGATGACTGATTTTTATCTCTGTATTTCTAATAATTTTCAGGTTCTCAGAAGCCACAAAAGATAATGAGCATAAACGCTCTCTTACCAAGACTCCATCTAGAATGTCTCCATACGTGGAGATCTGCACGCCTGATAGCCAAAAGAGCTGCAAACTAATAAGTCGGAAAAACAGCAAGGGAAATGCATCAAATAATGAACTGACTGCATCGAAGGGTAAAGTGAATGGTAAATATTTGGCTTTTTCCCATCAAGACTTTTGTCTTATTAAATTATTACGTAAATTTTTTATAGCCTAATTTTGTGACACAGGCTTTAATTTCGTTCTCTAATTTATGACTGATTCTTTAGAAACTGCAGTAGTTTCTTTGTTTCCTTTGGTTTCCAGTGTTTTGACTAAAATGGTTAGGTGCTAAGGCTTAAACATATGATACCTGGCTACCTACAGAAAAGCCTAGCATAGGATGTAGGGGACAGAAATCGTTCTAGACCTTCAGGGACTACATAGCAAAAGATTCATATAAGAGGTACAGGGAGATCTTCTCTGTGGTGAGAGGAGTTCCTGGTGCCTTCCAAAGAGGTCTCATTCTCCTTGAGGGACTGGCATGCACCAGGCTTCTAGCTGTGATTTAGGACAACCTGTTACCATCAGCCTCAGGAACTAAAGCTCTGTAAGGAAAAGCAGAAGTCTACTGATTACTAATGATCTCTGCACCAGCACAGCTCTGGTATCTAACTGTTGATACCTTAACATCACAGGTACATTAGCACAGGTCAAGAACCCAGAGTTGCCTGTCTTGCTGTATGACAATATTGATGTTTTTTAGTTTAGTTTTTAGAAAAGTTCTGCTGCTCATCAGAAGCTGATGTGTTCTGGAAGAATGCTGCTTTTTTTATTGTGAAAAGCCACTTGGTTCCAAATAAGCACAGAGACTAGGAAACGCAATTTATTCTGAAGGACTAGAAAAATACATGGAGCTATGTATGCTATCACATAACATAACCAGAGCAAAAAGGCTAATACTCTACAGCTCTTGCTCTCTCCAGACCTGAAAGCTCTCCACTTCAAATGAGCTGTAGTTGTGCAATTCTGCCTTTAAAGGTAGCATTTAATGGCTGTCTGGTCTTGATAGTTGTCAGGTGGCTTCCACAGGCACTTTCCAACTTGCTATGTACAGTGATCTTCTTGCTACTACAATTAAGTATGCTATCTTGATGCCTTTTGTAGTTACCACCCCCTTCAAGTTCGCAGCTCGCTCTGCAGAACCCACAAGCACAAAGAAGACATTTGATCTCAAAGCAAGTCTCTCACGGCCACTTCGGTATCAGCCACATAAAGGTACTGTGATCCTGTGCGGTTTGTGGTGGTTGTACCCCTTAAAATAAGGCATTGATACAAACCATGATACAGCGATGTTTTCAGTCTTTTCCTGTCCCTTCCCCTTCCTCTCTGGATTCCCACAGTTTGTGGACAGATGTTAAATTTCTATATAATATATGCTTTAAGGGCCTCCCTACCGAAGATCTACTTTATGACCAAAATGTCAGAATAAACGTCCTTGTATTCCACTGATTAGATGTATATATGGGGAATATGAGATATTCCTCTATACAAAAATATATATATATAAAAGTAAGCCTCATTTTGAAGTGCACTATTCTGTGAGAAGCTGAACCTTGTGTGCTGAGTGTTAGTTATAATCACAGTCACCTGTTACTACTTATAGAAAAACTACTTGTAGGGAATGGGCTGGTGAAACTGATAATACAGCTGAAGAGGCATTTCATCTTCAAGTCAACCAGCAAAAAAACCCACCAGGCTGGCCTAGTATAAAATTCCCGATAATAAGTAAAGCACACAATTACTAAATTAGTAATTCAATAGTTTCTCTTCTTGCCCCTAAATTGTAGGACGACTGAAACCTTGGGGAGAATTTAAAGAAAATACTGTCCTAAATAAGTCTGGGGGTAGTAACATCTCTGCACACAGGAAAGATTACAAACAGCCACGCCTCCAGACAAGGTTAGTACACCATTACCTTTTTATGAATAGTGTTATTTAAAATGATGTGAGGAGTCATTTGTCTTTTTTGGATTTAAATATGCAGTTCAGGAAAGAATACCTTTATTTTTAAGCATTTTTTGCCTCCAGGAGCCTGTCTAGTATCAGGAAGGCCACTAAAGAGGGTAGCACTGAATCTGACAGACTTTTATTCTATGAAAGATATCAGTTCTAGCATTTGGAGATTCACCTTCACCTTGGAAGAAGCTGTAAATATTGACATGTTGTTACTGTGAATGTTAGACCTGTAGGTCTAAGCAGAAATATCTGCCTGAATGTTTGGATTCAGTCCAAAATGGAAATGTTTCCTCTGCCCATGGCAAATGCAGCATACTTGTTAAATAGATGTTAAGCCTTGGTCAGCTTCAGATTCCTTTGGTTGCTTTAACATGACTTGATATGGTCTCTCTCTTCTTTTTCCCCTTCAGGGAAGAAAGGCGTGAGAAACATGAGCAAGAGAGAAAAAAGAAAAAGGCTCAGGCTCTCGGAAACCGCAGAGGCCTATCTGTGGGTTAGGAGGGATAAGAAATATGTAAGAAATCACTGTAAATACTGTTCCTGTCATGTAAATATTTCTGCTGTCTGTGTATGGTTCAGGTTGCTATTAGCTAGTGGAATCCAGAGAGCATTGAATGAGACCTTATAATGCATCTGAGTGAGTGTAACGTTTTAGCGATCAACTTCTCCAGCAACACCAGAGTTCTAAACTCTTAGGAGCTTAGAACTATCCCTCGTTGCTTAATAATGCTTTCATTTAACTAACTCATTTAACTAAAAGATATTAAGGCAGAAAATGTTAAGTGGAAAAAAGATGCTCAAGAAGCCTCCTTGCAACTTAGGACAGACTTCTCCACCAGAATGCATTTATTACCCAGTAGAACGCACACTTTGGATAGCCAGCTTCAAAATATTTCACTGGTAAATTACAGGAGTTGGAGATGTCTACCCTGTTCTCCAGCAGCAATTGTTACAGCAATTATTCAGTATTGCTAATTGCATGCTCATGAAGTTGTATGGAATTTCCAAGAGAAGAGAAAATATGCAAACTCTCTGGAAAACTAAAAGCTTACAGCATAACATAATTGTAAAATACTATATTTTTAAAAAGTCTCAACTGAAAAGTGGCTTTACAAATTACCAACTCGATGCTTTGAACATTTAAGGTTTTACTTCTTTCTACAGTAAACTGCAGGTGTTAACAAAATTCTTCTGCTTTTCATCCCTATGATGCTTAAAAGAAGTTACGTAGTGTTTAGGCCCAGTCAGTACCTTAGATTTAAAAGCTGTTGTTATTGTTACTTTAAAAAAATACTTTGGAAAGCTGTCTGGATTTATTATGAATGAAACTGGAAAGGTAATTAGCAGTTGTAATCTCAGCTAGAATTTTGAGCAGATAATTGTTTTGGTGAATTTAGTGTCATGTCAAATATGCTGAAATGTCAAGAACAAGCAATTTGTTTTTATGAATGTAACGGGGGGAAATAAATATTTTGTCTATATCTTGTTTATCACTGGTTATATCACCTGGTGTACTCTGTATAATTATCTCCTTAGTGTAGCACTAGTTTTGTTCAGACTTGTATTTACTACTGTGTCTTCTTGTGACAAGTGTTCCCTACTGATTAGCCTGCCTACTACTTTATGAAAGCCTGTTTGTTCTGGTATCTTTAGGAACAATAACCATCACCTCTCTTTTCCTCCTAATTCTGTACAAGAGGAAAACGATAGTGTAAGACACTGCTTCAGCTTGCTTTATTGTGGCTTCTTCCATATAAAATATAGGTACACTTAATATGTGTAAAGTACCCTTAAAATGAGGTCACTAGCGGAGGAGAGTCTAATCAAAGCACTAAGTTTGTGACGGCTAAAACAAAACCATTCAGCACTTCTTCTTTAAGGTGTTTCTCAAGTTACTGAAAACCAGACTTCTCGGAAGAAGGGAGGTGTTGAGCTTCTGTGCCAGTAGTTGAGGCTGTGACTTCTTACAATACAGCTGAGCTAAGATAATTGCACACATCAGAAAAACCTTGTACTGGTGCTAATCAAGCTGAGCTGTGGCTCCTCAGGGAGCAGACAGGGAGGGGGGCTTCCCTCCCAACCCCCCCTTGGCACATTTCTTCTGTTCCAACAACCTTCACTCTACAAAGCTGTAGGACACCAACAGCTCTAAATGAAAAGCCAAGCCCACTGCATAGCTGCTGTTTCAATCTTGGCAATGGCAGCTTTTTCTTTTTTTAGTTATTCAGAGGAGCCAAAGCTAAAGGTTGAAATACTTCTGCCTTTTCCACTTCTGGTGCTGCTCCTTGTAAATTTCAGTGGCTGAGTCACACTTAAGCACCATTCCTCAGGGTATTCATTTTCATCAGACTTTCCCCAGTTTAAAACTAGCAGATGTGAGTGTTTTACAACCGTCTACAAACCATATAATGTAGAAAATGAAATCGTTATACAAAAAAGAACTACAACATGCTCATGAAATACTTTTATTTCTGTAAAGGTCAGGACAGAAGCCAAAGCTTACCCAGTCAACAGTTACTACTTTGTAAGAATGTATCACGGCTCTCCTCAAGCTCTGTTCCAGCCTATGTATGTACAGTCTCTCCAGGGTTCTGTATTTGGCAGCTCAAAGATGCCAAGGGTGGCACTCTTAGTCAGATTACTACAGTCAACACTTCATGCACTTATCTCTTTAATGTTTACACAGACTTTTCACGTTGTTATAAGCCATAGGTTACAAGGTGTTTTATAAAAATGAACCAAGCATCTGAAGAATGTCCTAAAGGACACCCTCCCAACTTAGACTCGAGGATTCTTTTCATATGTTTCATAGGCAAATTCTTCTGTATGAGCTCTGTCGTTTATCAGACCAATAAAATCAATCTCCAGCTGGAATGGACCATCTACTTTATCTCCGATTGTGAATCCAAGAGTACTAATCTAGTTAAAAGATACACACGTTAGAACAGCATTTATAAGGTTACAATCAAACACAATTGTATCTACCACTTCCATATTTTCAAACAAGTCATGGCCATCCACTTTAAACAGCGGTATTTGTTCGAAGTACAGCATTATTTCTTCAGGCTTGAATGCTGCACTACACTTCCAATACAGACCCTGGTGGGAAACTACTTCATGTTTGCTGTTCTACCACTGTGTTGAACCCTTTATTAGAAATGGCCTGAGCCTAAAGCAGCACTGCAAGTTTTATCCTTCAAGGTTTGACTAGCACCAGTTTCATCACGATTTGGGTGCACAAACATTTTCATAAGGTCCGCTACAATTCTTTTCATAAGCAGGAAACACAAACAGAATGTGATTAAAGATGGAAGGGAAATTTCATTCTAGATCAAATCATACGCTTGGGACAGTGTGAAAGTGCACCAAAACAGACCTTTTAAAATGCACGAAACTTTGTTACTGAGTTTTATATTAAGGCAAGGTTCTTAGTGGGAAACAGTGGCTTAGAATAACATTCTTAAATACAAGAACATTCCTCATTCCTTCCCCCTAACGTTCTCCCCCACCGCTACTCCAATTTTTTAAAAAATAATTTTTATTCTAACTGTAATAAATTCCATAAAAATCTGTGTGGCTCGGGCATGTTTCCTGTTAGCCTGTGGCTTGCCTGAAAGCTCTCTCAGCTCTTACACATCACCCATCGGCTTTCAGAGACTCCAGTGCCAGCAGTTCTCAACCAAGCTGGGTCACCAACGGCTGGCCACCTGTTCAGTTCCAGCTGCCCCCTAAGCCCTACTAGAAGTGCAGGTCTGAGCTGTACCTGTGATTTTAAGGACTGCTCTACATGCAGGAAAGTGATGCCTAGATGTGCCAGATAAAGTTGAGTAAATACGTATTGCAAATGTATGCCAAATAAATAACAGAACAAAGCTAAAAAATTAAATGCTTTGACGTTCCTCTCAGGTCGTTCTAATGTTTTAAACGCCGTCTCTTCCCCTTTGGCTTGTGGAGCCTGCAGAGTTTTTAAAGCTCCATCTTTCTGGTTTGTATTGTTATAGATGACTACGAGAGCCATCTAAACTCTCGGCTTTGAAGAATCTGACCCTTTGCAAGCCCTAGATACGCTGGCTATTTCCAGCCTTTTTATTCCTGTTTGACAATACCTTTCCTGGTTCCTGGGAAAACGTGTATTAGTACCATGAGGGACTAAGACATTTTATCAAGGTTTCTTTAATTGCTTTCAAACCCCTTCCCCTATTTTCTTTAAAAATTTATTTAAAATACATTTGTAAAATTACACTTTATATTATATGCAAATGTGTCAGTTTTACTGTGAAATACTAAGCATAAGATAACAAGGAATGAAAATTAAGCGGAGGATGCTCAGATAAAGTATCGTTTTGTCCCTTTAACTCCTGGTAAATATTTTTAAACGCCCCATATACAACTTTATGTTTTCTTTCACCATTTTGAATAACTATATTCCAAATCCTGATAAATTCTTCAGTGTCTGTATTTAAACATAGACCTTTTATAACAACTTTCTTTCATAAAGCATATTTTTTCTTGTAGTTGATCCACCTTGTTCATACCATTCATACTTGCTTTCTACAGCCTCAACTTCTGTTTTAAACCAGATTGTTTTCATGCTGCAAATCACTGAATTGCCTTCAGATTCCCCCTCCCCCCCCCTTTTTTTTTTTTTTCATTGAAGCAATTAGGAACTGAATGCAACATTCACGGTGACTAACACGAATTCAGGTAACAGACCTTTTATTTTCTCCCCCTGTAGATTTCTAACATGGTTTATTTTCCTCTCAATAGTCACGGTATTAAGCTGCCCTCAATTACATACAGGAGGGCCACTGACATTTAAAAGAAAAAAGATACAGAAACAATTTTTTCCAACATGTCTCCTCCTGTGAATTAGTCTACCTATTTGTAGAAATCAAATAAAAAATATTAAAAACATTTACTTAATATTTAGATTAGAAAGCCTGGAAAAAAGACCTAAAAAAGAGCCTATAAACACGCCAGTTTACTGCTTGCCATCCAGGTCACTGATACAGTACATCCTCAAAGAAAATCTCACAACATGATATCCCTTACAGTCTTCTGACAGGAAGGAAGTTTATGATGCTTACTTTTATTTTTTTTGGCAGTACCGTGACAACTGGCACTTTAGTCACTTTGATCATTCCTCAAAAAAAAAAAAGTCGGTTTGGGGGTTTTTTTTGAAAAGCCGAGTTGTAAGTTATTTCTGGGTTCTCTAGATCTCTTCACATATTTTTTGAGCTACTTTGAAGTAAACTGACACTGCTACCACAAAGGAGGATAATTTAAATGCAAAGGCAAACACACAAGAGCCTTATAATAAGAAGGCCCCTTCAATTTCAAATTCACAAACATTAAAGGATTTGTAACTTATCTATATCATGACAATATAATCTTAAAGGAAATTTCAGACTGATAAAACCTATAGAAAACTTGCCTTGTCTAACCAGATAGGATGCTGGTCATCCTGGACTCTTCCCCGACTGGAGAGAAAGAACTTGGAGAATGGAATCTGACAGAAACAAAACAAAACCAGACTTTGGTGTCACTAATACATAAAATAAAAACTTAAGGAAAAAAAAAGTGCTGCCTTAGTAAAGGAAATGACTCTCTGCTACATCTGGTACCAGCACTAGTTGTGTACTTATAACTGGCACAGAGAAACGGGCAACATTAACTCTTTTCATTAACCACACCAGCCAGCTCCAGCCCCACACTGTTCTGTGGTGGCTTTTTGTAGCTGTTGCACAGGATTGTTACCCCCTTAGGACAAAAGGAGAGGCTGCAAGACAGAACGTGGCTGTTTATATCGAGAATATCTCCTTCCAATAACATGTCAACATAAAATGGAAATTAATGAAAAGTCCAGCACGCATGTATATTGACAGCTCGTCTGTACCCAAGCTGCATATTTCATCGTGTAAACTTCACACTGTGACATCAATATTCTAGCAAAGCACTTCAGAATAATGTAAAAATTACTTTGAATGCAGTGGGAGCAAGAAAGAGAAAGGGCTGTGATAAGAGATAGGAAACAGGAGAGTTGGCTGTTGTGGGTGAGAGGAAAACACGCAAGCCAGCAATGACACACTGATTTTCATCCTCATCATCTGTGAAACATCTGTGTCTCTCATGACTGGACAACTGTATTATGAAGCACTGAACGCCAATTCACTAGGATGTGCAAATCTTAATGTTGTCATCAGCAAATTACAAAAGTTCCCCAAGTTTCACCAGAAAAGAGCCGAAATTCCCACTTCTTAGAAATACTATTTTGTGTCACAGATTCAAAGGCCATAAATGACAAACCTCACCTTTGAGTCTCTGACTGACTCCAGTGAGTCAGCGGGTTAAGCAAATCCTGTTGCAGGTATAAATCCTACACCAGCCTATGTCCATTTGTATTATAGATAAAATGGTTATCACAGAGAATATCCCTGACAACATCTGCCAAGCTTCAGTCACTGTCTCTCTTCTATTACTCCAGTAATAGCTAAAAGCAGACGTTTAGGTGAACGTATAGTGGATCAAGTCTTTAATACAATTGACACAGTGTGCCCTCCCACAATCCAGAGATTTACAATTTTGGGAACTCCCAAGCCAAAGGCACATGTCTGTTGTATAAGGATACATAACAGTGTTGAATGGACAGCAATAGCAACAAACTGACTGTTGAAAGAAATCCCCTTACACAGAGCTACGGCCAGGATCCCAAGACAGTTTCATTATTTTGAAAGATGCGTTAGCTCACCTTTATTTCCTCCCAGTATGGGCCTCCTCTGGTGAACATGAAGTAGTTGTAGAGGTCATCCTTTTGATGAGAGAAGTAAGGGTCTGTATAAATGTTTACCATCCAAGGTCTGCCATCACCACGGACACGTAAATACAGACTGTTGAAGTTTGACCAGTCATAATACTTCTTCCTAGCAAAAGATCCCTACAAATTATTAACACATAGAATTATTCCTCTTTAATAAAGGGAAACTTCCATTATGAAGAACAGAGCACTATTGCTTTGATCACTGCCTTCGTTATTATGTCAAATAATATCTACTGCAGTACAGTGACAACTGGGTTACTCTTTCATCATAACAGCTTCCGATCTCCCTGAATTTCCTTCAGCACTGTATTAGAGCCCACAAAATGCAGTATCACCACTCTGAGGACTCATGCATTAATTACAAACCACAATCTTGTAACCATCAGAAACCAGACATCCTTCCTAGGACTAAACTCCCTACCAGGCAAGTACACAAACGCTATAGGGATGGATCAGTAGTTATGTAGTTCATTAAGCTTAATGAAGTTCATTAAGTTTAATATTCTGTGGTCAGTGCTAGATTATTCAGAGATGATTACATGAAACTGTAGAAGTGGGATAATGTAGCCCTTGTGATAACTTCGCTTATTGAAGACTGACATAAGCACTAGAAGCATTTAATGTTTTCCAACACTTTGTCTTTAACTATGCATCATGATACGGATTGCAAGCACGCCTAATCCTCAAAAGCATTTTTTTTTCCCCCAAAGATGTTAAAAGTTCCAGTGTCGTGATTTGCACAAGAGTCTTCAGAGTTACACTGAGGTCATTTGGATCGATGGGGTGCAGGGGTCAGAGCTATTCTTGGCCAGAATTGCTTAAATGAAGTCCAAATTAGCACCAAAAATTCAGAGGTTTCCCCTTTATTTTACAGCTCTACTACAGTTACCTATCAACTGTCCTTCTACCAACTCACCTTACACGTAACAGGATGAGTAGATCATCAACGCATTACTACTACAAGGGCTCTGACTACTCGATTTTATGTTTTTTCCCAGTTTTGAGCCTTTTTACTTCAATAAAGAAGAGCCTTTGTAATTATGTTCTCACCCTCTGATTTCAAACTCCATTATAAAGATGGACTGATACATTCCACTACTTCAGAATTAGGAGGTGAAAGTTTGAGTCACATTTGCACAAGCCAGCAGCAGTCCTGGGAATTTAACTCAGGTGAGATTCAACCTAGTGTTCCATTCCCCTGACACAGTGTCACCATTTTAATCAGTGAGCATCTGCCTCTCATTTGCCCATTGATTTTCCTAGCTCATATTCTCTGCTCTCCAAGTTTCTGGCCCAGAAAAGATTTTACCTGTGTATTTGTGCCAAGTCACAAACAACAGAATGGAGTAAAAAGTTAAGCATTTTATACACCGTATCAAAATGTTCCTTTGCTTTTAAAGGTGCTTAAACATAAAGAATGAAACAAGCAGTATCAATCCACTTGTGTTCTGCTCAATCCAGAGCTACGAAAGATTTCTGTCTCACTTCTTCTGATGTACAGTACAAGTCAGACCTTTAAAAAGTACATTTCAAGGCATTATTTTCTGTTTCTGTGAGAAAAAAGATGAGCTCATTCACCCAAACCAAGTTTGGTGAATAGGCCAAGTTAAAGCCCAGAAAATCTGTCCATATGACACATTCCATTAACTTCAAATTTAGCAAGACAGCTATTTTAATCATACCAATTTTGGATACAAAAGTTCATTACAGATCCTTTATTTGCAAGGAGGCTGCAAACAGGGTTGTCTTAATAAGTGGATGCCTTATTGTACATAAGTAAATGTTCAAACATATATTATTCCTTTTCTAAGAAAGGAAAACAAAATCCAAGAAAAAATTTAAGTTCCTTCCAGGTCAAAGGATACAGCAGCAATTACATCCCTGAAGGAATATCTAATACTCTTGAAAGTGATCAGTTTCAACTGCAGTAAACAACTGTCTACTTGTCTGTCACTGGGATTGCACAAAAATGCTCTCCGATTAAATAACCAAAGATACGCAAACATGAAGCTGTACTTACCATTGGCGGTTTAGCTCTCATACTACAATATCCACTGTATTTTGTCTCCCCATCACGAGGTACTTCTGTATTGAGGGTTCCATACAGCAGAGCAGCCTGGTTATTCCTACCCAATTTGAGGTAAACTTCACTTTTCCCTCCGATCTCTACATCAGAGGAAATAACCCATTTATTTAAATCTTCTTGGCTCCGAAACTCCCACAACACCCTTGTCTGTTCCAACAGGTACTGACTGAATGGATTGCCTCCAGGTCCTACTAAGTAACCTTTGGTCTCCTTCTTCAGCATGCTTAGCTGAGTCTTTAAGACATCAATACCCTTCTTCAAACTGAAATCCACATTTTGCCAAGATGGTTTTTTCTCAGGCTGTGACCCTGGCCTCCTGTAGCTGCTATACAATTTTGACACGGAGTCGCTGAAGAAATGTCCCAGTAAGGGGTGTAAAACTTTGTGCCTGCAGCATCCGCCGCGTAAGTAAGCACTGTTCAGCAATGTAATAGTCAGAGCCATATTGGTAAACTTGAAGAATTCGCCTCCAATTAACGGCCTTGAAATTAATTTAACAACAAAACTAGTATCCAGAACTATCTTACTTTAGTTACCGTCGTTAATCTCCACCTTCAATGAAAAAGATAAAACATGAAAAAAATTACACATAGGATGCTTGTAAAACTGTTTAAAATTTAAACCAGATATCAACTAGAAATCTAAACCATTGGGAAAAGGAATTAAAAATAACATCAAATATTACATTTCCTCAGAGCTCTAGTTTACTTAATGATTTCCACCCTATGTGTCTTGTTCCCCTGCCCCTGTGACGCAAAATACCCAGGCAAACGAGAAACACTAAGTGCAACACTTCAAATAAAACTGAAAATAGAAATAAGAAATTCCTGTTCAACCCTTTAACTAAGTTTAGATATTATGAGTAACACCAGAAAAAAACAACCTCAAGAAGAATGTTTCTAAAAGATGGCATCTATATAACTATGAAGTATCATCCTCTGCAAGAAAATCACAAATTCACAACACATCGACGCTACTGCCATACGTACCAGAATGACAGTCTCATCTGACAGTCACAGATGACAAGATTTTTAAGATATGAAGTCCTACAGCAGCCATACGACATGCTTCTTCCAAAGTCATCCAGCCCCTTGCTCCCTAAATGCAGCTGGGTTAGGATTACAGAGGTGTGCAATGACCAAAGAATTTAACATGAAAGACTACAATTCAATACGTTTTTCTATAAAGCTTTGGAAAAAATCGGAAAATCTGCTCTTTGCTTTTCTCTGCATCGCTGCTGGTAGGAACAGCTATGCCACATCGCTATTCTCTAATTCATAAGGGAGAACCTTAATGTTCAACGCTCTGTACAGAGGCTATTATCTCTGACTCATAAGATTAGACAGGCTGTTTTGGGGTGGGTTTTTTTGGCCACAGAGTAAATCTGAAAACGACGTCAAATCAGTCCATGTTATCTGAACTTTTAAGAATGGAGTCAGTCAAATCAAACTATAGAACTGCCATACTGGACCATTTAGCTTACTCAATCCCCCTAAGAATTTTTAAATGTAACCTAGTCTTCCCCCTGCCCTTTCACCCACAAAATCTTCTGAGTTGGAAGCCCCACATAATTCTCAGTTATAAACTCCCATAGAGCACCAGTTAGATAGTCCTTTCCTTTTTCACGTTTTCCATGTTTTAAATGCCTTCTTTCCCTCTTTCTCTTGCACCGTGAGCTGACACGCAGAAGCTTACTTTACACAGCATAACACCTTATCAGGAAACTAGTCCACATCTTTAAACAGCTGTAGTGAAAGCACTTGCTGGCGATTTTACTGTGGTCCACCACCCAAGCACAATACATGTAAGCAGGCAGCAACGTGTCGGATATTAGCCAACACTGCAAAAAGACCCGTGGCGAGCCCCGCTCTCTTCTCTATACGCCACATACCTTCCTCCACTCGTGGTAAAATTCACTCCTATTATTCGAATACTCCAATTAAGCTATGGACCATGGCCTAAAACTGTGCTGAAGGAACTCACGTTTTCTCTATCACACACTCGGCAAGAGAGGAGACAAGTTCCTAAAAGAGAAACCCCAATGCGCAGAGCTTCCACGTCCCTTGGGACAGAGGTGAAGCACACACCACAAAAGCAAGGAGAGCCCGCACAGTGACCCGGGGCCAATTGGTTGGACTCCATGACCACCATAAAGGTCCCTTCCAACCTAGATGATTCCGTGATTTTTTGGGTCCCAAACCGAACCATAACCACCCGAAAGGAGAGGTACAGAAAAGCTGCAGCCCGCAGCCAAGCTGAACCCTGCTCAGCACCACCTCGTCTTTGTTTCCTCCCAGTACCATTTTAACAAATCTTTAACGAGGAAATTTTAACAAATCGTACTTTTGACCGCGTTTTGTCCCCACGCAACGTTTTTACCCGTACGCCAGCACCGATTCACCGCCCAGCAGTTACAAAAAAAAAAAAAAGCAAAAAAACACCTCGATTTGCAGCCACGATCTCGCTGTACGCCTCACCGTCCCCCCCACAGCCAACCGCGCCAGGGCCTGGGCACCGGGCCCGGATTCCGCCCGCCGCCTCCGAGCCCGGAGGGCAGAGCCGAAGCCGAGAGGCGGGGGGCGG
>NW_009647046.1:4572331-4576605 GCF_000708025.1 Charadrius vociferus
CGGTCCTGCGCTCGGTGGGGCGATGCTGCGGGGCGGTTTGGCCCTGAGGAAAGCGGGGGAGCGGGGCCGGGCCCGGCTGCCCGGCCGTCGTCAGCCCCGCCGAGTAGCTGGGGAAGAGGCCCAAAGGGTTGGGCAACTTTTTCTGCGCTGCTTTCGCACGCCGGGAGAGCTGTTTCGGGAGAGCAGCGTGTCAGGTCCCTGCCTCCCGCCGGCCCGGTGAGCCCCTCGGGGCAGGCGGGCTCCCGGGGGGGTGGGGTGGGGTGTTGGGGGGTGTTAATGCGTGTTTAGTGCTCCCTCCTCAATCTTAGCGACGGACTGGGGGAGCTCTGTTGATGGGGAAACTGCTTCGAGTTAGGAGCCCGTAGGTTTCACGAGGGGAAAGTATGTATTTGTCACCGGGGCATCTCCTGGGATTGGAAGGGCCGTGTCTGGCGCCGGTTTAACCGTGTCAGGCCTATAAAGGGGGCGTCTTCCTCTTCGGAGGGGGCTGCTTTCAAAGGCTTATCTTTTTTTTGGTTTAGCAGGTGTTGATGATGTGATTCAAGTGGTAAATAAAGACATTGTAAGTGAAGTGTTACAGCTTATATGGCAGTACTTGTTCCGGGGAGAAGTTTGGCTGGTTAAGTATGCTGAAGCCTACATGTCTGATGTAATTTATGTGCTGGACCTTCGGGGTTTTTAATATAGAAGCTGTTGCTATGTTGCAACAAAAAGCCTTCCCAAACACTTAAGAATAGTTTTGCAGCTTGGAGCTTCAGAAAAATCAAATTGGAGGCTCTGTTAGACAAATATACTGGAACTGAGTATGCCCTGATCTTGATCTTGCATGCCTCTAGAGCCTTTAGGGCTGCCAGCAGCTCGCCACTAGTATATTAGTTTGGTAGTTTCTTCAGAGCTTGAAAATAGAAGTAGTTGGAGTAGCTCTACCATAGATCAGGCAATCAGAGTGATGGTAGTGGGTGTTCCATCATTCACTGGAAGCATGCATCTGCAGCTCTACCTGAGTAGTAGGTGTTTCCTCCTCCACTGAGCTGTTTGTAGCAATGCTAACAGCAGGGATATGTATGTGCAAGGGTGAAGATGAGGTAGCAGGGAAGCAATGTTTTTGTGGTGTGATTTAAGGATGAGAGTACAGCAAGTGGGGTCCCTCTGTAGGTTAAATATTTGACAGCTTTCCTTGGCAATCTAGGCTTAGTGAATCAAAGCAGTAGGAGCCTTTCTAATATAGCATCTTGGAAAACAGAACAAGGGTAGAAAGAAAGAAGGAAAATTGCTTGGAATAAAAGTAGTGGTATATATGCTAAGATGCCGAGGGAGGTAATCTGGGTTGAAGGACTACTTAGAGACGGTTGTGAGAGAGAAATTCAGGAAAAGATTGTAGAAAACATCAGGAGGTTCCTGAAGAGAACAGTTAATTGCACAAATGTGCTGTGTTGATGTTGCATGCCTTCTTCAGAGAGAGGTTTGTAAAATGTCATTACTAGTGGAAGGTTTCTGTGTTGGTAAGTAGGCCATCAGTTTCTGCAGTGTTTAGGTTCTCATGTGAGGTACTAAATTGTAATCTGTTTGCTGTGGAGATAATCTTCCAGTTTTGAAACTAATGCAAACCAATCTAGTAGTGACTTCCCAAGACTGTGGAAGTTGGTGTGATGCTTTCTACTCACAGCTAAGGTTCATCAGCCCCAGAGCAATGTTTTTAAGAATAAATTATGTGTCATGGACTACAAAGACAGCAATGCAGCTTCGGAAATGTTTGTTTTGTACTACTGCTTCTGTCCTCTGAACAAGCTATGAACAGCAGATGATTAGATTATTTGAGAGCCATTTAGTTCTTTGTGCTGGTGTGTGTTGCCTTTGAAAGTGCTTCCTTTGGAGAACAGCTTTACTTAGTTTCACAAACTTTGAGCTTTATGCCTGCTGTGCGTCTGTCCAAAGCTTTAAGTGCATTCTGTGGTATGTAGGGACAGTGAAAAGGAATTGAACAGCTGACTAAATATTATCAGCCGTGACGTTGTGGTGATGCTGAACGTATTTCCCTTTACTTTTTAGTTGGAAGAAGGAGCTGCTCTCTAGTGGCATTTGGCTTTTGGGGTTAATGCTATGCAATGCAGTTAGGGTGTTTTTGAATTATTACCTAATCCAAATAAAACAGACTTTGACATGACTCTGAAAGTAATTTGTCTTAGGTCGTTTATACCAAGAAAGCAATGGTAGTGGTATTTACTTCTTAGCTTGTTATCCTCAAAATCCTTTTGTAGCATCCAGTTTTGTGTGTGTATATGTATTTATGAAACATAAGTAGACTTTGTTCCTTAGTCAGTAGGGATAATAATTTTACTGGGATGTGCTAAAATATCACAGAGAAGGTGCATATGCACCGACCTGGATTGGTAAAACCAATTAAAACATTTTAAAATAAATGTGTGTTTTTTTCACACCAGGAGCTCTTGTCATTGGCCAAACGGAAACGCAGTGACTCTGAAGAAAAGGAGCCACCTGTGAGCAAACCTACAGCATCTTCAGACTCTGAGACGTCAGACAGTGACGATGAGGTGAGTTTGTCATGTTATCAGTGAACTTACTATGGGTTATTTGTCTGATTGTACCTAAGCAGTGAAAGTGTGTTTATCATACAGTATATTTAGCTTGCTGACTTCATTAGGTGGGACTTGCCAGCAGTAGAACTGATGGACACCCATTAAACTCAGAGGATGTGTACTCAGAAATACTTTTTTTTTTTTTTCTTGTAATTAGTATGCTTTAAATTGTAACTGTATACAGAATACTTTGAATGTCTGTGGAAAAGATGACTGCCATGTTCATATGGTCTGGTGATCTGCCTGCTTAAAACTAGTGCTTTTCCTGTGTAATGCTTGTGGTTGAAGTAGCAGTGAAGCTGCTAAAGCTGGACTGTGAATTCAAGGGAGAGGTTTTCAGCTTTGAAAGAGAGCTTCCTTCCTCAAAGAGGAAAAGAGTCAAGGCAGGTTGTACTATTACAGGTGGTAAAACCGTTCTATTTAGTTACTTTGATTCTCCAAGAAGTCTGCTGTGAACTAGATTGTCTGGTCATTTGAACATGCGACAGGCTATTTTTATTGGCATTTTTTAAGAAAGTGAGGCAAGAAAGTTAGAATTACTTTGTTCTAGGGTTTTGTCAATTCCTTCTATAGCGGTGCTTATGTGCTAGATCTGGTTTTATTATTTTTTCTTGGTACTACATTCTAGAGCTGGTTAAAAGTCTCTGCTTTCATCTGTAAGTGAAAATTGAAATCAACTTATTAAACCAGAGGAACTGACAAACAGGTCATACAGGTATTTGAATAAAACCGCTTTCTTGAAGGCTTACAAATGTATTTTGCAAGCTTTTCTGTAGTGTGGTCTTTTATTCCATTCATTCTTAAAAAAAATTAACAGGGACCTGTTTGGGGGAGGATTATTTTTTTTTTCCTAGAACTATAGGAAGGATTACTCATTGTGACAACTTGAACACCAATAGTGATAAAACTATTAAGCGTTTGGTAGTGTAGCACACTTCTTCCAATAAGTGTAAAGAATGTGTGGTTTAGTTTTCTTTCTGAGGCATTTTTGAAATAAATACGCTTGGAACTCTGTTTCAGTCAATCCTTTTCTTAAAAAAAAAAACAAAACAAAAAACAAAAAACCCCACAAAGTGATTCCTGTATCTAATATATGCTTAAGATATGAGGAGAGAGAAAATTATAAATGGACTTGAGACTAGGTTTGATATTGGGTGACCACTCAGTCTCTTACTGCGTGTGTTCAGATGTGCTGGCACACGGCTTATTTATTCTAAGCTGTGTGGAGATGAGCTTGTCCAGAAAAGTAGACCTAGGTACGGAGAGCATGTCAATGATAGTTTTCTGTGTTTATCTCTGAAAACTGACAGAATAAATAATATTATTCAAATCCTTTTTTTAGCATATGTAACTGCAAGTAAGTTCTACCTTTCCATTATATGTACAATATGACAATGTGTCTCTTCAAGAATTTGCAGACCTCCCAGATGCAGTAGTATCTCTGTTGGTACCATACTCTTTCTAATCTGTGTATCATTTCTAATCGATACTCTGTTCTTTCTGACCTCCATGCAGCAAGAGGAAAAGATTTAGAGAAGAGGTAATTAGGACAGTTGCTTCTATTCCTGTGGCTGAATTATGCATTCTGAACTGCTGCTTGTCACAGCAGGGTGAGACAGGCTGGGTTATGACAGTTCTGCTTCTGCCAGTCATTCAGTTGTGTGCATCCCTAGGCTT
>NW_009647046.1:4576654-4579437 GCF_000708025.1 Charadrius vociferus
TCAACCTTGGGGGATGGGAGAGGGGGTCTCAAAGTTGACATTGTCTTACTGGACTTTCTGCAAGATGAGGACCGTGAGGCAAAAGCATGGAAAACGTTGCCCTGGGCAAACGTGCTTAATCATGCCCATTTGCGTCCATGCAGGTTTTGTAGTGTGCGCATCCTTTGTGGTTCCTGGCAAGCGCTAAATGTTCCAGGATTGTCACTATGTTGCATGTACAGAAAAATTTCTGCTCCAGGGGCTAATGCTGCATTCTGCATTTTTTTTAAAGGGGCAAAAGTTTGTGGGGCATAGGGGAAAGAAAGTGCATTTTGGAATTATATAGTAACGGCATGTACAAATCATGCCACATCTAAACAATGGTGCCCAAGGGATTTCAGTAGCTCCTTAATGTTGTATTTTGTGTGTCTCTGCTGTGAAAGCTCTTAGCCACATCACGTGTTCATGGTGCAGATGCTGAGTTCTCTAACACTTTAAGCACCTCTGTGGTCTGAATCAAGTTACCTGACCAAGGGACTGAAGGTGAGTTGCAGCCAATGAAATAGGAGGGATGCTGTGAACCATCTTCTGGTGGATCTGTGGAACATGCATGACTAAATTAACTAGAACTGTTGTTCAGAGAACTGATAAATAGCAGTGACTGCAGAGCTTTGCAATAAGGAGTAACACCTTCACAAAGAGGTATACTAAGCCAGATGCACATGTCGGGGCAGACAGTTTCTTTATCTGTGGGGCAACATGTGGCCATGACTACTCAAGAGCTCATCATCCCAAACTGTTGTTAGCCTGCTGCACCTAAGCAGTTTGGTGTTAGCTAAGTTACTATTGGGGCTACTGTGCTAGAGGTATATGTGTCCACAGGTTGCTCTTGATGCTTATTGAAGACATCGTGTGGATGTTGTTCCTCGGTTGCAGTAGGTTAACTTCGGATTTTTGCTCTTCCTTTTATCCTGGCAACATTGGTCACGGTAAGAGAATTCTGTCTGTTGTGTGGTGAAGCCTGGATGACTTCTGCAACAACTTCACCAACATCAGTGTAGATTAGGCAGAAAGCCACAATGCTGTAGGAGTTCCTGTTTGTTTCTCTTAAAATGTTTGTTGTTAGCAATGCTGGTATAAGTCTGTGCATCCTCCTATGCTCATTCTAATGTTGTGAGGGGTTTGGTTGTGCCTTTTAACAGCTCTAGGATGATAGCAGAAGATTACTTCCAGGACAAGAAAAGTTACATCATGAATCCTTGGTTGTACTGGGCTTGCGTGGCAAGGTTTTGGTAGTGGGGTGGCTTCTGTGAGACGCTGCTAGAAGCTCCCCCTGTGTCTGAGAGCGCCAATGTCAGCTGGCTCCAGGATGGACCTGCCACTGGCCAAGGCTGAGCTGATCAGTGAGGGGGGAGGGTGTGTGGGGTGTCTTTGTTAAAAAATATTAAAGAAGGGGGGGGGGAGGGGGAAAGCCCAAGTGGGCAACTACAGCTGAAGAGAGGAGTGAGAATATGTGAGAGCAACAACTCTGCAGACACCATGGTCAGTGAAGAAGGATAGGGAGGAGGTGCTCCAGGTGCTGGAACAGGGATTCCCCTGCAGCCTGTGGTGAAGACCATGTTGTGGCAGGCTGTCCCTGGCAGCCCATGGAGGTTAATGGTGGAGCAGATATCCACCTCATTGAGAATCCCACCCTGGAGCAGGTGGGTGCAGGACCAACATTGGGACAGTTAGTGGAGAACTGTAGCCTGTGGGAAGGACTCATGTTGGAGAAGTTTCTGGAGGACTGTCTCCTGTGAGAGGGACCCCACGCTGGAGCAGGGGAAGAGTGTGAGGAGCCCTCTCCCTGAGGAGGAAGGGGTGGCAGAAACAACATGTGACAAACTGACTGCAACCCCCATTCCTTCTCCCCCTACACCACTCAGGGGAAGGAGGTAGGGAAATCAGCAGTAAAGTTAAGCCCAGGAAGAAGGGAGGGGTGGGGGGAATGCGTTTTAAGATTTGGTTTTATTTCTCATTACTCTACTCTGATTTTATTGGTAATAAATTAAATTAATTTTCCCAAGTAGAGTCTATTTTGCCCATGATGGTAATTGCTGAGTGATCTCCCTGTCCTTATCTCAACCCATGAGCCTTTCATTATATTTTTCTCTCCCTTGTCCAGCTGAGGAAGGGAGTGGTAGAGCAGCTTTAGTGGGCCCCTGGCGTCCAGCCAGGGTCAGCAAACCACATTGGTACCAGTCTGGAGTTTAGCAAGGAATATCTGTTTATGCCTTTATTTGTAAATGTGCAGATTCAGTAGGAAATGACATAGCTGAAGATCTTGTCAAGAGCTATGGGACAGAGGAAGAGGTGAGCAGTGGTCATGCAGCCAGTGAAAAAATCAGGCTCAAATAACAGTCAGCCTAGGAGGCTTTATGCCCTTATTATGAGGAAAGGACTTGAAAGCTTGGATCTACTTAACTGTGCTTCAAGTTAGATCACTCTAGTAAACCACAGATTAGCAGAAAACTGCACGTGTTCCTTCTGTTTTGGGGGTGTCTTTGTGGATTTGTAGAGATTACAATGCCAAATGTCTTCCTTTCCTGTGCACTTTTATTTCATAATACTGCTTAATTAGACCTTCAAGAATGAGTGGGTTCTTCAGTCCTGTGAGGCCTTTGCCATACATTTTTTTTCAAGCTTAGGAAATTTGAAATGGCCTGTGCTTTAATCTTCTTATACACAACCTTGTAGGCTTTGTGCTTTGTAACTTTGACTTTTCTTGGAGACGGTTTCCTTCAGCTGTTAATGGGTGAAATAGT
>NW_009647046.1:4579492-4587265 GCF_000708025.1 Charadrius vociferus
AGTGCAAGTGCAAATCTGAGCAGTGTAGGCTGATTTTATGGAGGCTAGCATGCCCTAAGAAGTAATGTGAACCAGCTGTGGACAAAATAGGTATAAAATTTGGTCTGCAAGTAGCTTCTTTAAATTGTAAACTAGCATGGGGATAACTTCTAGGGACTTGATTGATGTGTATGAGAGTCTACAGGAGCTCTGAAATGGAGCAGGTTGCTCCAGAAATACACCCATGGAGGTATTGAGATTGAATATGTGGTTTGTGTTGTTTTTTGGGGGTTTTTTTTTTACTGAGTGAACTTTTCCTTTGTACCCAGTGAGTGTGTTTTGCTGAGAACAATCCAATCGTAAGGCAGTGTCTAATATCTAGAGAAGTCATTAAGCCTTTGTTAGTCCAGATGATGCTTGCTGGCTGGTGATGCTAGAACCATGCGAAGCACTTGTTGACCAAATGTTTTATGGCTATTGCTGTCTCCAGCTGTTTGGCCCAGGCTTCTGAAAGAAAACATTGCAAGTTTTCACAGCCAGTAGCATCCTGAAGTTTGTTTTGGTTATGGAGAGTGCTTCTTCATGGGCATTTGGTATCTATCTATCATCTCTATGTTGTCAATCAGCAGTTCTTGCCCCTCAAAATACCTCTAGAACAAATGTTAACTTGCAGCTTAAACTGAATTAGAATCTACTATAGGTAGGCTTTTTCCATCCTTACCCATAGTTACCATTCTGTGAGCTCCTTTGAGCAGTACTCAGACCATAATGGTGAATCAGATATATCTGGTGATGTTTTGGCCCATGAAACCTTCTTTCAGGCAGTTTCTGGCACGAAAAGTAACAGGAGCTCTTTATTTACTATTTAATTTTAACAGTGGTGGTAGAGAGCATTTTCCTTCTTGTAGCTCTTGGAGTGCTGTCTCCAGAGTTCTGCCAGCTTTGAGAAACCCTGAAGACAGTAAATGCTGCCTTATCTTCATATCTGTGCTGCCTGCTGTTGTCTTCAGACAGGCTGAAACTGCAGTTTGATGACTTGCCTGGAGGACTGCCTTTTGTCTTCCCTGTATGAATGGAGAATAGACGAAAGTTTGTAAACTTGGCTAATATTATGTACCTTGATAACCTTAAGCTGTCACTTTCTCATGGCATGTAAATTATCTGGCCTAGGAAAGGAACACCTTGGTAAGGGACCTGTTTTGCTCTGATGTTGTGGCTTGTAATTTTCCTTTTGCTTATAACAGCCGCTTCCAGGAGGGAAGGATATGGCAAGGACAGGCTAGTGTCGTGGTTAAACCCCAACCAGCAGCTAGGACCATGCAGCTGCTTGCTCACTCCCTCAGCTTGGGATGGGGGAGAGAATTAGAAAAGTGAGAAAAAACTCATGGGTTGTGATAAAGACAGTTTAATAAGTAAAGCAAAAGCCGTTCACGCAAGCAAAGCAAAACAAGAAATTCATTCACTACATCACATTGGCAGGCAGGTGTTCAGCTGTCTCCAGGGAAGCAGGGCTCCATCACGTATAACAGTTACTTGGGAAGACAAACGCCGTAATTCCGAACATCCCTCTCTTTCTCTCTCCTTCCCCCAGCTTTATATACTGAGCATGACATCACATAGCACGGAATATCTCTTTGGTCAGTTGGGGTCAGCTGTCCTGGCTGTGTCCCCTCCCAAATGTTTGTGCCCTCCCAGTCTACTTGCTCGTGGGGCAGTGTGAGGAGCAGAAAAAGCTTTGACTGCTTGGCACCAACTAAAAACATCAGTGCACTACCAACACTATTCTAATCCCAAATCCAAAATATATTACTATACCAGCTGCTAGCAAGAAAGTCAACCCCATCCCATACTAAATGGAGACAGAAGGTAACCTTGGTTGTGCATCTTTGTCCGGTTTGGTGTTAAAAAAAAAAAAAAAAAAGCAGTGAGAATACCTATTTACAAAATAAAATCTCAGTGGATAATGTATTTATTTGCTATTCACACAGTACCTGTCTGAGCAGCCGGAGTAAGACAATTCTGCATTCTGCACTGTCAGAGCTCACTTTTTTTTCTTCATTTTCTCTCCTCGATCTCATTTCATCTCCCTAGTGGAAATATGTTCCAGATTTGCTGGGCTATAAATGATTTTCTTAAGTCATTTTGTGTAGTTGCTTTTGTGGAAGCTGACTTCTAAAACTGGCTGATTTCTAATGTCTTTTTTTTTGTTGTTGTTATTGGCAGTCCATTCTGGGTACTGTGGCTTAACTTGGACTTCTTGGGGGAAATATGCAAGTGATTAGCACTGTAAACCTTTGAAGCGAGAGGCAAAATTGAACTGCTCTTCCGGCTGCTTCCTGTGAATGAACCATAAATCTGTGTTGTTTGATAGTACTAAATAATAAGCAGAAAGCAATGTTGCAGCACACTTCTGCATGCGTTTATTAACTTGCTGTGTCTGGAACGATGGAGGATTCCAGATGGTGACTGAGGAGGCAGCAGTGAATAGAGGAGCTGTTTAGAGGCAGCGTTATAGTCATGGAAAGCATGTGAGAAGTGTTGACTGGCTCTGCCTGACTGGAACATGAAAGAGGGAACCTGGGGAAGCTGCAATAGAGGACAGAGTTTTGAAAATATGATTATTGTTTGCTGTTTGAGATGCATGGAGGTAGGGAAAACAGCACAAACAAATGCTTCTGACTATAACTGGGTGTGCATTTTTACTTGATGTTACACGCAAATGTGTTGTTGCCTTTTTGATCGCTCGTGTGCTACAGTGTGAGGAAGGGGCTCAAGGTTCTGGTTTGGACTGCAGGTTGCCATGCAGCTCATGGCTTTCCAGTATTGTGTTCTCCCTATCACCCTGATCTGCTAATCTCTGCTGTCTTCCTCTGCTGTAAGAAGAAACTTGTTGCCTAGTCTCTCTCTGAACAATACAGAGCAGTCGTTCCGTATCCAAATGACAACTGATGGTCCTTGAACCTGCAGAGCAATCTGTGAGCCTAAAAGAGCCTCTCACTGACTATGTCCTGGTTTAGATGATTTATTTGTCCTTGAGGCTTGCTCGAACCCTTGTCTTATCCTGTAGTGGTACCAGGAATGACCAGGCATTCATGAGAGACTGGGGTATCTGAATAACCCCTGAAGCACCTGAGTTGGATGAGGAAGAATTTGGCTTTGAGGCAGCACTGAAAGTGGGAGGTGACAACCAGTTATTGTGACTTAAAAGATGTAGAGGTCACTTGCATAAACAAAAGCGAGATGAAATGTAATCTCCAGGGTGAAACGGAAACCAAAGCAAAATTTCCCAGATTCGGGCAGATTTTTTTAATTATCTTTTTTCTTCAAGGGGTTGTCGCACAGCTTTCTCTTCAGTCCCATCTCCCTGGACCCAGGTTTCTCCACAATCCTGCTTCTGAGTCAAAGGCTGAGAACAGTGATCTGTAATACATGTATCTACAGCTATTAAACATTTTATTAACCACTGGAGTCCTGCTGTTTTTATCTGATCTTAGCTTCTTTCATCTCGGCATGACCTCTCAAGGTCTTGATATAACTGTGGGGTATACTCTGGCTTTCTCTGTGCTGCTTTGTTGCTATACAGCATGCTGACGTAAGGTATAATTCAGTGTTGGAACACTGAAAAGAAGTGGCAGGGCTCTGGGAAGGAGACACCTCTGCATCCCTGGTTCAGCGGGCTCTTCTAAGTGCTCAGTTTCGCTTTCTCACTGTTGTGTTTTCACTGGTATGCTGGCAGTAGGTGAGCTCTTGAACAAATAGCGAAAATACACTTTTCTGTAATACCTAGGAGATGATTCCTTAACATTGAGGTTGGAGCAGATTCGGGCAGAGTACAAGCTTGTTCTTAACTGATTTACATAGGCATAGTTAACCAGGAATATTGTTAGGCAGCAGTATGGTAACACTGAACAATTAAAACTTTAATGTGGAAGGCAATAAAGCCTTGAGTGCAAGCTCAGGCTGATGCTTTCTGTGGAGTTTCTCACCTGTCCTGTGGAGCATAACATACTGGGGTAACTGCATAAGGTGTGGATTGCAAGTGGAGGCTCACTGCTAGGTAGCTAGCTGTACTTTTACCTCAGAAAAGAAAACTTCTGCCTGGCCTCTGACAGATACTTTTGAATACACAGCTGATGCTTAAAGGAGATGATGAAGCAGGTGGTAGTATGGAAGGTATGAGGCTGGATGTGAGAGTAGAATTTCCTAGGTTTTGATTAAAGATGCTAGTAGATCAGGTAGTAGCTTCTGACTACTTGATTGAGTTTCATTTAGAGTATTGGAACAGCAGGGTTCTCTGAAGATGGTGCCTAATCCGGTAGAAGTCATCAAATTTGATGGAATGATTACTGCCTGCAGAGATGGGCTTGATTCACGCCCCTGGAAGGGGTGAATGGGTGAGAAGCCTGAAGTTTGCGTGCACCTGAGGTCAAAGATAGGGGTTTTTTTCCAGTTAGAGTAGTGTTGAGCACATGATCTCAGTTATGCAAAAGAGTATTTGCTCATTTGAATTAGGAATTTTTTTTTTTTTAGTAGGCTGAGTTCTTGAACAGATGGTGATGTGTATGAAAGATAAGAGTAATATACAGGTATGAAGAGGATAACAGTCTAAATAGATACGTATTTAGAAAGAAACTGTCTTAACCCTGAAGGTTCTGTATGTGGAGAATTTCTAGGAGAGGTAGTGAAGTGCAAAATACTGCAAAGCCTTAAAGTAATACATAGGCGGTCCTTACTGGTTCTGTTCCCTTCTGGCTTTACCCAGGTAGTTGGGACAAAGCAGAAATTCTAATGAGAAATCACACTGTAAGGTAAATACTAGTTCTTTTCCTAGGAGTTTGGGATTTAAACTTGTTACCTGTGTGTGTGGTGGTGCAAGTCCTGTACTTGGAAAGTGCAGTTTTAAGTTAACTGAAGGTATGATATTAAGAGAAAATTAAAATTGACTTCACATTTAATTTCTTTTTTTCTCTTATTTTCCTGACATCTGTGATTCTGATTGGATTCCAACTTGTGTACGTAGATACAGGGGGTGGCACTACTGTCTATGGGCAAGTGCACTATTGGTTTGTCGCATATACAGATACAAATACACATGCTGTGTATTTTTGATAAAAAAGAGATTTTGGAAAGACATGTATAACTGGTATGCCTTCGTGAAGTCTAAAACCTGCTCTTGAATAAACTAGTTTTGGAAACGTGTTGCTTCTTTTTAATAGTAGTAAACTGAAAGTAATCTTTACAAGTGCAGTTGAACGCTTGTTTAAAATTGTTTTCAGTACCTCTTTTCTCCTGAAGGATATTGCAGACTGAAGCCTTAGTTGTTTTTAAAAGGAATGTCCTACCAATTTTTGGCTTGCACTGATAACTGATTATTATTTTTCTTAAGAAAAAAAAAAAGAAACAAAACAACCACACAACACCCCACCTATCAGAACCCAAAGCCCCTTATAAAATGCTTTCATTCGGTAGGTTTCCTGTTGGCTTTCCCCCTGCCCTTGTATGATTGATTTGTTGCTGTCAGGTATTGGACTGTTTCTCAGTTGTTTTCACTCTGGTGTTTTATGGGAGGGAGAAGAGTGTTGCCTGGAGAAGTTGTGGATGGCCCATCCCTGGAGGTGTTCAAGGCCAGCAGCCTGGTCTAGTGGGAGGTGTCCCTGCCCATGGCAGGGAGGCTGGATTTTTAAGGTCCCTTCCAACCTAAACCATGCTATGATTCTGTGTCTCATGATCCCTTTCTTGGTTCTTTTCTTGCAGTGGACTGTTGGAGGTTCTAAAAACAAAAAAAAGGGAAAAGCGGGTAAGGCAGAGAAAAAAGGAGCCATGAAGAAACAGACGAACAAAGCTGCCTCTTCAGGCAGCTCAGATAAAGACAGCTCAGCTGAGAGCTCTGCACCTGAAGAGGGTAAGATAACACATGTGCATCTACTTGCAATATAATTCCAAATGAAGTTATCCCTTTGTGAACACCACAGAGTAATGTTAAATGGTGATGTTAAAGGCTATCTTTAGAGAGTGTTCTTTGTGTTACTAGTAGTCTGGATGACTCTTAAATTTGCTATGGCTTGAAGTGCTTGTAATTCAGTACAGCATTGCTGTAAGCACTCAATTACAAATGCAACACGAAATACTATTTCAACTGAAGAAGGTATGACATATTTCATTACTTGACTTTCTCCTGGAAAATTCTTTTCTTCCTTCTAGCATGTCCCATCTGTAGTGTGGGTAGCATTTTCTTTTTTCTTTTATTCCCATTGACGCGTTTTCTGTTCCCAAACTTCTTGTGATGACAAAGGGAGAGATGTATAGTGTTGTGTTATGCAAATAGGAGCTTATCTTGCATGCATTTGCTCTGAATTGGAGTTCTTGCAGATTTATACTGACATGGAAGAAGAAAAATTATTACTAAACTGTTGTCAGAATTTTTTCACATGAATATTGAATCTGTTCCAATGCTGGGCAAACTTCCTGTGTTCTTTCCTCTTTTCATCGTGCCCATGAAGGTTTGCAGGTGGTTAGTTGCGATTTCAGTCAATAATAAAAAAAACAAAGTTAAGAAAGAACATGAGGGACCCTACAGTTTTAAGTATACTAAGCATGGCAGAGACCAAAGCATAAGTGACTGAACCTGCCGATATCGGTGTTCACAAATTAAGGGTTTTCACAGTGTAAGTTTGCAAAGCTGGACGTTTCCAGAAATATTGAGACCAGAATGAAAGTGAAAGAAAGAATCCTAACGTCTGTTTTTGCCGTTTGGTGTCATGTAGTCGATTAGGTGAGATAATCAAAGCACTTGGACTTGGATCAAGTTTAAAAGTGGTGTTACTCAATTCTGTTGGGGAGTTGACTGTTCCCTAAGTCCATATGTAACTGGGAGGGCTTGTAACAGCAGCGGAGCTAGCATCATGGTCTTGCCAGTCCTGAAAGTAGTGTGTTTCAACTTTATCTTGTGATGTAGCAGTTCATAGTGTTGCAGTCTTCAAATGACAAATTTTGGGTTGTTCGTGTTGCTGTAATGAGGAGTATTGGTGGTGGTTAATAGTGGCATTTGAGGTACACACACACACACACTTACAAAGTTATGGATGTACACGCAACTTCTCAGGGACATAAGCGTATAGGCATAGAAATCTATCCTTAAGACCCTAACACGCTAACCAAAAGGTCTCCTAAAATTTACTTGTTCTACTAGGAATTTTTACTTATAACCCAATTTGTCTTTCAATGTAGTGCCACTCATTTTATTGTTTTTTAGCATGCACATCTTACATTAATAAAGTATTTCCTCCTGGATTTAGTTTTCATTATGTATGTGCTTCTAGTATAGTAGAAGAGGAGTGTAAAAATTCATTCTTGATAGCCTTTGCTAAATACTACAGTGAAGTGTTTGGATTTGCCCTGGTTGAACCTTGCTGCCTTTTTGTTTTAGGAGAAGTCTCTGACTCAGAAAGCAACAGCTCCTCATCTAGCTCAGATTCAGATTCTTCATCTGAAGATGAGGAATTCCATGATGGCTATGGAGAAGACCTGATGGGAGATGAAGAAGACCGAGCTCGACTGGAACAAATGACAGAAAAGGAGAGAGAGCAGGAGCTGTTTAACCGGATAGAGAAGAGAGAAGTGCTAAAGAGAAGGTGAATTTTATATCTGTTAAAATTTGGTAGCAAATTCATACGGGCTGTATGGAGAGCATGCTGACTGTGTTCTCATGTTTGGGGTCCAAGCATTCAGCACTATAAAGTGAATTAAGCTTCATTGTAGATTTTTTGCTTAAACTGTCCTTGCAGGTAGTTGAGA